>NW_026733421.1:17500-43595 GCF_028476545.2 Physella acuta
ATTGTGTTATGCGGGGTGACACATGGTGGTGTAGAGCAATGTTACATATTAATTATTATAATACGTTTCTGTATTTTTAAATCCATTTTTTTTTTTTGCTTCAATGGAGATGTAGGACACGATTTTCATAAGATGATATGAATTGAATTTTTTTTTTAAATTCGCATTTTTTCTGAAATGTTTTTACGAGCAGTTCTGTTTCTAGTTGTCGGTCAGCTACTGTATTTCCATTGGTCCGACTAACTAAGCTATACTCTGTTCCTGCTAACTTCTACTTGACCTATCTGACGTCAACTTGCGTCATCACATATAGTCATAATGTGATTTCTAATTAAATGTTATATAGTGTTATAAAAAATTGCACATGTTTCCACAGTATACCCCCCCCCCCAACCACACACACCCAATTTGTATACTGTGACCAGTGTCCGACCCACCCCACCCCTCAAGTGCCTGAAAGAAACACTGCATGTTTGAGTTATAAGTGAACGCTTGTGCACTATATATGCTATTTTTTCAAAAAATCTTTTTTTGTCTGAATGGTATAGGGTAGGGGGGGGGGATAACATGGGTAAATTTGATAGAAGTGTATCTGTGTGTTTATAGGACAGTAGTGTGTGTGTGTATGTGTGTGTGTGAGTGTCTGTGTATGTGTGTTGTGTGTGTGTGTGTAGAGGACATGAGCGTACGGAGTGTGTCTGTAGGTGTCAAACCTCTACATACAGTTACATTACCTCTCTCTCCGAACCCTCTACACTAGCTATCACTAGCTATCACTTTCCTTTACTGATAGTTCTAATCTATGACTGACGTGCCATGGTTATCATAAGGCTATTCCTAAATGCCCAGCTAATCAAATAGTTAAGTGATAACCCAATATACAAAAATAAGTAGCGTGGGCAAGATTTTGTTAAATTAAATTAAATTTTACATATATATATATATATATATATATATATATATATATATATATATATATATATATATATATATATATATATATATATATATATATATATATTAAATATATATTATATATATATATATATATATATATATATATATATATATATATATATATATATATATATATATAAATATATATATATATATATACAGCATATATACGTTTTTACATTACCTCTAAATTATGAGCAATTTGTCGAATTGGTGTCACCCCTTTGGATCAAAAGCAACATTTAAATTTAAAAGCCCCTTGGCCTATCGGGCGTGAAACAGCAGTCATTTCGTAGTTCCCTCAGGGTGGGTTTGCCCCACATCCCCACCCCACCCAGTAGCCCAGTCCACTTTTCTGTTAAAGTCGAAGAATTTTTTCTTAATCTACGCCAAATGAAAAACGTTTTCTGTCAGAGGGCAGGGTATTCATTGTGTATTTAGTTTCTACCCAGTCACCCAAGTTATGACCCATTCGATTTCTTAAACACTCGTGGTAGTATCCCCTACCCTCCTCATCCCCCCACCCCCCATACCACCACCAACCCGTTAGTATTATATTGTGAACAATTAATGTCTAGAATGTAAGACAGAACTACTTATGTCAAAAGTTGAATACCATCGTTCATAAAAAAACATTTTATATCACCCTGTTTTAAATTATCTTATCAACCATACCATCCTCGTCTCATCACTCATACCATCTTCGTTTCATCTCTCATACCATCCTCGTCTCATCACTCATACCATCCTCGTCTCATCACCCATACCATCTTCGTTTCATCACTCATACCATCCACGTCTAATCACTCATACCATCCTCATCTCATCATTCATACCATCTTCGCCTAATCACTCATACCATCTTCGTTTCATCACTCATACCATCTTCGTTTCATCAACCATACCATCTTCGCCTAATCACTCATACCATATTCGTTTCATCAATCACACATCCTCGCCTAATCGCTCATACCATCCTCATCTCATCACTCATACCATCCTCATCTCATCACTCATACCATCTTCGTTTCATCACTCATACCATCCTCATCTAATCATTCATACCATCTTCGCCTAATCACTCATACCATCTTCGTTTCATCACTCATACCATCTTCGTTTCATCAACCATACCATCTTCGCCTAATCACTCATTCCATATTCGCTTCATAAATCACACATCCTCGCCTAATCACTCATACCATCCTCATCTCATCACTCATACCATCTTCGTTTCATCACTCATACCATCTTCGTCTAATCACTCATACCATCTTCGTTTCATCACTCATACCATCTTCGTTTCATCACTCATACCATCCGCATCTAATCACTCATACCATCCTCATCTCATCAATCAAACCATCTTCGTTTACACATAACCCAGAGAACGCGTTAATTAATTTTGTTTTTGCTAGAACAATTTACCTTAAGCATTCTATCCCCCTTTTGACTCGGTCGTAATATGGAGTTATCGTGTTAGTTAACAGCTTCTTTTTTTTTAAAGAAAAACTGGAAGTAGATTAATTATTCAATAAATAAACGGGGACTCTAATCTAGCATGGAGTTTAATTTTTTTTTCCCTTTTTTTTGGTTGAATGCTGAATGAAAAACTAAAGAAAGTAGGTTAGACACTAAAGAGAAGGGTGGACGAGTTGTGGATGTAGAGCGTATGACAGCCAGTGTTTCTTCCAGACTTTTTTTCACCCGGGGGAGGGGGGGGGGCACTTGAAATTTTTAGGGGGGGGGCGACTAAAAAAAAAATTTTGGGGGGGGGGGGGGCTGACACTGTTAAAAGTATATATATTCTATATAAAAAATCCATTTTCGTTCGGGGGAGGGGGGTGGGGGCGGTAGACTTTCTTCGGGAGGGGGGGGGTGGCAGAGCCTGGAAGAAACTCTGATGACTGCTAAACTCTATTTTTTCTTCTTCGAACTTGTTAATGTTGGAAGGGATTCCCCTCCAACAAAGTTAAGTTTGTATAACGTGTCAACTTCGTATGCGCGTATATAGGACGTTGACGCCATTTCAGCCTGCTTTTCTTTTTGGATTTGCTTCCATAGCCTTTGTCCATCTAAGAACAAACTACAAGGCAGCAGTTGTTTAATTTTGGAGTTGTCTCTCCTAGAAGAGTGGCTGTGCCCAACTGTCGAGTCTTATCTATCCGGGGGTTCGAACTCGAGACTTTTCGGTTAAGCAGCCATGAGCTTTATCCCGAAATCTGATCGTGAAAATAAAGCCCATTAGCTGGGGACAACAACACATCTAGGAGAGACAACTTCAAAATAAGTAAATCCTGCCTTGCAGATATGGTATATAACGCTAAATTATAATTTTGTAGACAATTTCAGTATCCACTTGTTTTATTTCGACCCGACTTTAGAGGACGCCAATGTTTACTAATCAGACTAAATTTTAAAAAAACCCCACCTAAATCTGAAAACATTAATATCAAACAACATAGAAACGTAAATAATTTGCGCGTTATTTCTAAATATTTAAAAACAATATATTTAAAATTACGCTTAAATAGCCCCTCGGGAGCCGCCATATAAAATATAAAAACAAATATAAGAATAATTGATTATTAAAATATCGTGACAGACTAAAATACAACATGATTTAGTTAAAAGTGCAAGCATTTTATCCTCTGAATCGTACCCAACGAACAATATATCGGGAACCAATAGGATTTATAGAAAATCTTGTCAAAAGTACGTTCCTCACTACTCACTCCCACACTCACGTGCTAAAGCACGTGCTTTTTATAGAGCTATTTCAAGACGGAAGTTGCAAGCATGACGCCATTCACCGTCCTAACGCCTGCGAGAATTTTATTTTTCCTGAAAAAAATATTTTTTGTCGATTATTAATTTCCCAATAAATTAAGAACAAACGCAGTTTTAGAAAATTCGTTTAATTAATGAATCAATTAAACGCATAAAAAGCGAGATTTATTGCAGATTCTTGGTGTCAACAAATTATGAATGGTTTATTTTTAGCCGTGAGATTCTGCTGTCATACTCTGAAGATTCCATGTCAAGCTGTGACGTCACATAAACACACGCGCATGAGAAAGTGAGGCAAAGCCACGTGACACATGTTTTCTATTTTTAGGCTGGAGGGCAAGAGCCCTGAGTAGCAAACGTGTGTGCTGTTTGCATGTGTGTTTGTGTGTGTTTGTGTGTGTAAGTGTATGAGAGATTGTGTGGATTTAAGTATATGAGTGTATGTATGTGCTTACTTGTATGGATGATGGAGTGGGGGTGTATGTGTGTGTAAGTGTATGAGTTATTGCATGAGTGTATGTGTGTGTGTGTGCTAGTGTGTTGTGTGTGCCCCCCCCCCACAACTCAACAATAGGCTTAGGTGTCTGTTATACGAGCCTAGTTAAACGAACCACCTACACTGTTTATCCAACTTCTAGCCACAAAAATTTCATAATTAGACAGACAGAAGGACAGACATAAAGTAGAACATACAGACATACAGACATAAGAAAAGACAGAATGTAGGACAGGCAGACAGAAAGGACAGACATAAAGTAGAACATACAGACATACAGACATAAGAAAAGACAGAATGTAGGACAGACAGACAGAAAGGACAGACATAAAGTAGGACATACAGACATACAGACATAAGAAAAGACAGAATGTAGGATAGAGAGACAGAAAGGACAGACATAAAGTAGGACATACAGACATACAGACATAAGAAAAGACAGAATGTAGGATAGAGAGACAGAAAGGACAGACATAAAGTAGGACATACAGACATACAGACATAAGAAAAGACAGAATGTAGGACAGACGGACAGAAAGGACAGACATAAAGTAGACCATAGAGACATAAGAAAAGACAGAATGTAGGACAGACAGAAAGGACAGACATAAAGTAGGACATACAGACATACAGACATAAGAAAAGACAGAATGTAGGACAGACAGACAGACAGACAGAAAGGACAGACATAAAGTAGAATATATAGACATACAGACATAAGAAAAGACAGAATGTAAGACAGACAGACAGAAAGGACAGACATAAAGTGGGACAGACAGACAGAATGTGCAGAAAGATAGTAGAACAGAAGGACAGACAGAGAGTAGTACTGATAGACAAAAGAACTGACAGAATGACATACTTAAAAAATACAGACAGACAGAGAGAAAGAAAGTAGGACAGTCAGACAGAACGAGAGAAACAAAGTAGGACAGACAGACAGAACGAGAGAAAGAAAGTAGGACAGACAGACAGAAGGACGGACAGAAAGTAGGACAAACTGACATAAGGACATACGGAAAGTAGGACAAACTGACATAAGGACAGACAGAAAGTAGGACTAATAGACAAAATAACAGACAGAATGACATACTAACAGAAAAAAACAGACAGAAAGTAGAACAGAAAAAGAGGAAATTATACGACATTAACTACAAAAACAACTTCTAAAACCATCAAACACCACTAGCCTCGCCTTCATCTTGAATGTCATTCAGCTATTGCGTAACACTTGTGTAAGATAATTAGCTTTGAACATACAGAGCCGGCTTCCTCTTCCCCAATTAACAGTGCTTTGAACTTGGTGGACTTAACCATAATGTAGAGCAGCATCAAATACAGCCAACAGCTGTTGCACTGCATAGCCATTGTGGTTTTTTTCTAATGCGAATATTTCATCACAACCGCCACTCCTCGATTGTAATATTATTATCAACCCACACTCGACCCTTATGGTGGTGGTATTGTTAAATGGTGTGTGTTGTTTATGGCTGATCCATTTTGCAATTTTGATTTATTTATTTATTTATTTTATTTATTTATTTTTTTGCATTTTTGTAAGGCGTGGGTGGATATTGATAAATGTTGTTGAAAAAATAAGCATAAACATAATTTATAAGAAAGAAGCGTGAGTAACCTCCCCTAAAATCTCTGGTGAATCCATATAATACAGGAAGAGTTTGGGTGACAAAAAGGAATCGAGTTATAGACAGGCAAGTACTTTTGTCAGAAAACCTCTCGGTTTTTTTAGAAAGCACATAGATGCGAAAAGATCTTAGAATTTTATAGATCTACTAGAATACCCGTCATCCGTTGGATAACTGTGGGTTTCGGGGGTCATCCATCAAAAAACATCACGTCTGTCACTCAGAGGCATAGCGACCCTTCCCGGCGCCCGGGGACAAACCATTTTGGCGCCCCAACATATGTCCCCCCGCCCCCCATTCCCCCCTCCACCTCCCCCCGCCTCCCCTTCCCCCCCCCCCCCCGCCTCCCCTCCCGCCCCCCCCCCCTCCTCGCTACGCTACTGCAGTGTCACTTATCGTCACAAAAAACAGACCCCACATTCAAAAATATGTTTCTTATCTTTTAAAAACACAAAAAACACCGATTTCGGACTATCCCTTCATATACTGACGTCACATGTGACCTACTCAACTCTACTTCACCTGCCCAGTGTCCCGCCAAGTCTCAGACAACATGTTTTTATCGTTTAAAAAACGATTCCAGCCGAGCATGTCTCTGACCACACTATCCTTTCATGTGCTTAGGACAAAGAAACAGATGAACTCTACTTCACCTGCCCTGTATCCTGCCAAGTTCAGATAGGCAACTTTATCATTCACATCTAAAAAAAAACAATTGAAAAAAAAATATCATTGACATATTGGTCTAGAACCTGTGCCACCCGCATGAGAGCGGACTACGCTACCAACTTAGCTATTTACTCGTGACGTCACAAATGAATTTTTATACTATACTTTTGAGTCTCCGCGCATAGATCTAGATCTAAGTCTAGTAGTAGAATCTAGTAACTTTCAAATTAAATTTTATCTTAAATTAGCCAAACAAAGATTTATATAAAATAATTAAGGCCTGAAATAGATTCTAGATGTATTAAGGCCTGAAATAGATTCTAGATGTAGAATTTACATTAAGTCTAGATCTAGAATTTACATTGAGTCTAGTGACCTAGATCTAGGCTAGATCTAGATCTAGGCTAGATTCATAACTTTCCTTCGACAGCTGATCTTTAGATCTAGAGAAATTTATTGTAAAACTAAATGAAAAAAGACGGTTTAAAATTGATATAAGTGTTGGAACGTAATAAATACAGCAAACGGACGTATTGTTAAAGTTATGACCGACAGAAAATTAGATTTAGAACGCGTTACTTTTGAATGGGAACACAATTTTCTTCGATAGACCGCCATTTTATTGTACTAAAGAGTAAACAAAAACCTGTGACGTCACTATTCCCACAAAGTTTAGTCGATGTTTTAACATTTTAAAAAAAATGGGTTACTCTACGTATGAATAAATCAATTAATTAATTAACGTCTTTAAATAAATTTGTGATTAACAGTCTGTCTGCATTAAAAAATTATTCTCTACCTACATACTATTTTACAGCTCTCCAGATAGAGTCGAACATATCACAAAACTCGATCGGACAAACAAACAAACAAACAAAAAAACAAATAAATATTCAAACATGTAAACAAACTTGACTTTTAGTAGTATATAGATAAATGAGCAAATGCTGAAATCAGAAATAGAGTATAGTACCACTTCCGGTGTCCGGAAATTTCTCAATCGCTGATCGAAACTCGAAAATCTTTTACATCTTTGTGATATTTTGACTACTGAAACCTAACGATACAAACACAGGCGCCATTGTTTTTCTGACTTAGATTTGGCAAAATCTGGATTTCTATTATTTGCACGATAATAAAAACGTCCGCTATACTCCGCATACCGAAAAATAAAACAAACGAAAACTAAAATATGTCGCTGAAATTGACGACGTCATCAGCTAAAAAAAGCATCTACACACCAATTGTCATCAAGATTGTAATCCCTGCAAGAAATACGTAAAATATATACAAATGCTTACCTCGACATGTCTTACTGGCCCTACCCCTAAGGTTTCCCTTTTACTATTTACCCCCCCCCCCCCCACCCCATCCCCCATCCTCCATATCTCATCCCTCCTCCATAGGCTAAATCTCACCTCCCTCACAAATGCACCCCACCCCACGCACACACACACAACTTAAGAAAGGGGGTGTACATCTTCCAAAGTTATCTGTAAGTAAATCCACACTCACTACCCCCCCTCCCCCCCCCCACACACACACATCCCAATGAGCATCTAATGGCCATGATCCCAGACACTTGGAATATCTGCATGTGCCTCGACAGTCGCGCTGTCAATTAGCACAGGACCAATAAAAAAAAACCAACCTCCGACCTCCGACCTCCAGCCCCCCCCCCCCCCCCCCCCCGTCCCATTTATCGCCACGCTCGTTTCGAGGGATGACGATCCCCGACCGAGACAAATTGTCTGAGCTCATGCTATTTTTATTAAAAGCAATGCAGCGGGAGATATTTATTGAGTCTACCTGGCGACGTGATGGTGTGTGGGGACTACACTAGAATTTGGTCCTGAGTTGTGTCCCCTTGTGTTCTTCGTCCTCACATGGGAGTTAATCGAGCTGATGATTATTTTATTTAAAAAACCATAAGCAATAAAAATGTAGACTGTATTTCTTTTCTTTTTATTATTTATCTTGATTTATCTGCACTTATTTCTTGTTTTTTATTTTTTTTATATCATTCAGGCTGAAAGATATATTTTGTTAATAATCGTATTTACTGTCATTTGCAGTAGTAATGTTAGGAATGAACAATTCATCTAGCTCATATTCCCGCATCTAATACAGCACATTTACCCTTTAATTTCATAGCCCTATTCGTTGAGTTTTTGCTTTTCTTTGAACATTTTTACTTCTAACGACTAAAATCACATCTAGATTCTAGAAAGAATGGAGATGGGGGGAGGGGTTGGTGGTTGGAAAGGATTTGAGTGGGGGTGGGGGATGTCACATATGTTTACCCCAACTAGCTAGGGCCTATCAACTCACTTTTATTCTTATTTTTTTAATTTATGCTTTGTGTGTGTGTGTGTGTGTGTGTGTGTGTGTGTGTGTGTGTGTGTGTGTGTGTGTATGTGTGTGTGTGTGTGTGTGTGTGTGTGTGTGTGTGTGCTGGGGTTGGGGTGGGAGTGTGTGTCCTTCTTTAAAGTTAAGTAATCCTCAATCAACTAATCATCAAGGTTCTGCCTCCATCTATATCTGGAAAACAGCCTTGCATTTCTTTCTTCAACGGCTGTGCAAAAATCAGGAAAAACAAAAACCAACATGATATTCGCATAGTTCAACACTGTCTCTGTACACTGGGAGCTTGAAATGCGTGACACATAAAAATAAACATCAGGGAAAAAAAGCATAATCAAGGATAAAAAAATAGGATCTAATAAATAGGGAAAAAAAAATTGCAAAAACAAAATATAAAAAATAGGAAATAATTGCTCATAACTTAACCTATAAAAATCTAACCTTCCAGGCTTTGAAGATAGAACACTATTAACAAGGTGTCTTTAAACTAGTTTAAAAATCCCCCCCCCCCACACACACACACAACTTACACACACGCGAATACCATATAGCATAGGAAATGTGAAACGGGCTAAATTGTCCCATGCATGTTACATCAGAAGCCACAAAAAGCTACGAAACTTAATACACTGCACCAGATAAATATATTACCACACTCAGCAAAATTAAGTTACAGTAACTAACCCCACACCTCATCACACATGCATAAAAAAATTAAGACACACACACATACGCTAATATAATCATCTGATATCTAGGCCTAAGTAGCGTCATATTAACTTAGATTTCCCAAAATGGTCCAAAGACGTTGGCGCATTCAAGTGGGAAATTATTCATATGCTGAAACCGCTTTATCCGTGGGAAGGTTAAGGGTGTATTAGTGTGTTTGAAAAAAAAAAAACCATCTAAATAATCTAATTAAAGTTGAATATTAATTATCTAGCATTTGATTTAAATTTAATTTTTTTTAAAAATAAAATAGTGTCTAATGCGATTCGCATGGGTTGTCTCGATGTTATGACTGAGGTCTTTCTAAACTTTAATACTGGGGTGTTTAGACTTAAGGACTGGTGTCTTTCTATGTTTAAATACTGGGGATGTCTAGACATTTAGACTGTGATCTTTCTAAACTTTAATACTGGGGGTGTTTAGACTTTAGGACCAAGGTCTATCTAAGCTTTAATACTGGGGTGATCTAGGCGTTAGGACTAGGGTCTTTCTCTCTCTCTCTCTCTCTCACTCTCTCTCAGTGGCGTAGCCAGGATCGTCTCAAGGGGGGGGGTTCTAATTTTTACCCGGGGACAAACTTTCGATTTGCACCCCCCCCCTCAAACTTTCGATTTGCCCCCCCCCCCCTCAAACTTTCGATTTGCACCCCCCTCAATCTTTCGATTTGCACCCCCCCCTCAAACTTTATATATATACACCGAGGGGTCTATGGGGGGGGGGGTTATGACCCCCCCCCCCCCTAACCCCCCCCCCTGCCTACGCCACTGCTCTCTCTCACTTTCTCTTTCTCTCTCTCACACACACACTCTTTTGAACGCTCAAGTTACATCTTATTAGGTTTAGACCAGTGGTTCTTAACCTTTTTGGAATTACCGAACCCCATCAGTATCATCTGAGCATTTACCGAACCCCTCTTAATAGTTCTATCATCCGCAGTGACAAAATCAGATCGTAAATTATTTGAGTCGCGTGTGTGTCTCAACCTCCACCGAACCCCCGAGACTGACTCACCGAACCCCTAGGGTTCGATCAAACCCATGTTAAGAACCACTTATCTAGTGGTTTGGGCCTCTCTCTTGGGAATAATATGAACCTTAAAACAACTCTATCACTTGTACATTTTTAATCTCAACGGATTAGTCAACGGATTAGTCTGCTGAAAGTGTACATTTAACGATGCTGTTTGGATTAATGCGATTATACGATTAAGATTCACATCTGCATCAAAACATTAATCCCTCCGAATAAATGGATTTAAGGAACTACATTAGAGAAGAGATAAACGGAAGTGTGTCAAAACTCTACTGTCCTACTTTTGTATTTTTTATCTATAAAAAGGAACATATAAATCTTATATGTATATCACTAGCGCATTGAAATTTAGCCACAGGCATGTGGTTTTTTTCTCAGGTATTCTTGTTAAGTTAAGGTCTAGGAATATTGCTATGGATAAATATGAGCATAGAATGAGAAGTGGAATCGAATAGAGATAGTTTCAGGGTGTTGTTTTTATGAATAATGTTCAGGTTTTATGTTATCCTAGGATGAAGGGTAGTGTGCAGGTCTAGACGTCAAAAGTGCGCTGCAATATAAAACCTAACCGTGAGTTAAACTGCTTAACTAAAAATAAAATGTAAAAAATTAGACATATACTTGCATATGTTATTATCTAGTAGTTAGGAGGATATACAAATGCCTAGAGGCTAATGACATGGGTGGGAGTAATGGAATCATGTTCCAGTCTCTCCGGGTAAGGAGCAACAGCGTGAGCCGGTAATGACCAATATTATAGAGATTAGAGAGAGCAAGAGACATAGCAATACGGTAACAATGATATAAAATATAAAAAAAGTGATGTAAATTAGTATTCGGAATAACGATGAACTACCTCCTTATACCAAGTGTTGTACCCGCTTTATATATCAGATGGTGGTGGACTAGCTCCCTTACAATTTGTACCCTACTTCTTTATGCTCTGTGCCCTACCCCTTATACACTGTTCTCTGCCTTCTTATATACTGTGCTATACAGCCTAAATACTGTGCCCTGAGCCTTATATAATTTGCCCTACTCCCATATATTCTGTGCCCTACCCCCTTATACACTGTGCCCTACCCCGTAATATAATTAGCCCTACCCCCCCACTTAAACAGTGCCTTTCCCCCTTTATACACTATACCCTACCCCGTTATACACTGTACCCTACACCCCCATATACCGTGCCCTTTCCCCTATATACTCTATGCCCTACCCTTTCCATCTATCCTTCTTTCTCCCAAGAAAATCTCTCAAGAAAATCTGAATGAACCCCCACAAGACCTACCCTTATCTACAACTCGAACCTCCTCACCCCCCCCCCCCCCCCCCCCACACACACACCACTTCCTTCTTGAATTACATCCGATAATTAGTTGCGTAATTCATTTAAACTTATCTCACTCCCGCCCATTTGATGTGAGTAGTTTTCAAATGAACTTTGAGGCGGGATCTATTTCATGATGTAATGCGGTAACTTATTTGATCGTAGTTTTCAACGATGGGGTTGGCGCTGGATTTGTTTACCGACACCAGTTACATCAGACACGTATATAGCCAACATCCGGGTCACCTCGTGTACAATGCCAGACTTTGATGTACTCATACACAGAATCTACATATTGTAAGGGCCCTTTAAGGCGTGGCCTAAGTGGTAGAGCGCTAGTCTGCTAACCCGAAAGTCTCGAGTTCGAATCCGGGTTCAAGTCAGTAGAACGTCAATGAGTCCACCCAACTCTGTTGAGTACTTAACTCACGTTAGGGAAAATAAAGTATGATGGGCAAAGTGTTGACCACAGCTTCCCTTCATATGCCGTGGTCAAGAAACTCTACTTCATCTGCCCTCTAAAGAGGATTCTTTACTTTTTACTTTACTTACTTGGAGCCCATTCTTACTTGAGCGAATATATCCATAGGTCCCTCAAATACTAGATCCCATACATACCTGGGGCCCCCATTTATTCGGGCCAACACTTACTTGGGCCCACACTTATTCGGGGTCCCACTAACTTGGGTCCCACACTTACTTGGTCCCCCACTTACGTGGGCCTAAATTCTTACCTGGGTCTTCCACACTATTGGGCCCCCACTAAATTGGGCACCCACATAACTGGTATCTTCAAACCAATTTACAAAAAATAACGAGGAGTCTATTTACAAAATACAACTGATAAAACAGGAAAATGACAGAGTCTATTTACAAAATACAACTGCTAAAACAGGAAAATAACAAAGAGTCTATTTACAAAATACAACTGCTAAAACAGGAAAATAACAAAGAGTCTATTTACAAAATACAACTGCTAAAACAGGAAAATAACAAAGAGTCTATTTACAAAATACAACTGCTAAAACAGGAAAATTACAAAGAGTCTATTTACAAAATACAACTGATAAAACAGGAAAATAACAAAGAGTCTATTTACAAAATACAACTGCTAAAACAGGAAAATTACAAAGAGTCTATTTACAAAATACAACTGATAAAACAGGAAAATAACAAAGAGTCTATTTACAAAATACAACTGCTAAAACAGGAAAATTACAAAGAGTCTATTTACAAAATACAACTGATAAAACAGGAAAATAACAAAGAGTCTATTTACAAAATACAACTGCTAAAACAGGAAAATAACAAAGAGTCTATTTAGAAAAATACAACTGCTAAAACAGGAAAATTACAAAGAGTCTATTTACAAAATACAACTGCTAAAACAGGAAAATAACAAAGAGTCTATTTACAAAATACAACTGCTAAAACAGGAAAATAACAAAGAGTCTATTTACAAAATACAACTGATAAAACAGGAAAATAAACAACACATGTCATTTTTCTCCGACGACAAATTATTTAATGTCTTCCTATTGTTCAAACACATTTATCATGGACTATTCTTTCTTGTTGGGTGCCTCTTATTTAAGTAGTATATGGCCTTGTCATATTAAAAAGAAAAAAACATTCCTATTCTGATATGTTTGTGTGTTGTTCGAGCTACTCCGTTTGTCCGAAATTGAGAATGATAGATAGGTCGTCTCTTTGTAATTGTCTGTTTTTGTTTGTTTGTTTTTGTTTTGTTTTTTTACCAAGTGAACGTGATTTAAAGGAATGGATATAACATACTTATAATGTTGACATAAAGGAATAAACTGTTATGTTGTTTTGGTTAAGTTAGTCCACTGAAGATTAACCCCAGATAAAATAAGCACGTTCAATATCTGACCAAAATCTCCTTGATAGCAGTTCATCTGTTTCCATAATACCCGTCGTTGGTTGGGTGGGTGTATTTGCAGTTTCTGTAGCCGTTTTTTTTTTACAATATAAGGTTGATGGTCTTATGTTCAACCCTCAACCTGGAGGACCGGGGTGCTAGCTTTCGTGTGACCCCTACCCGCGCAGATCTTCCCAGCTTGGTTGAATCTGTCAGGTGTTTACACTCCCGCTGGTATAGTTCTGGGGGTCATGCCAGGAGTTTACACTTCCGCTGGTTTAGCTCTGGGGGTCATGCCAGGAGTTTACACTCCCGCTGGTATAGTTCTGGGGGTCATGCCAGGAGTTTACACTCCCGCTGGTATAGTTCTGGGGGTCATGCCAGGAGTTTACACTTCCGCTGGTTTAGCTCTGGGGGTCATGCCAGGAGTTTACACTCCCGCTGGTATAGCTCTGGGGGTCAGGCCAGGAGTATACACCCCCGCTGGTGTAATTCCGGGGGGTCATGCCAGGAGTTTACATCCCCGCTGGTATAACTCTGGGGGGTCATGCCAGGAGTTTACATCCCCGCTGGTATAACTCTGGGGGGTCATGCCAGGAGTTTACATCCCCGCTGGTATAACTCTGGGGGGTCATGCCAGGAGTTTACACCCCCGCTGGTATAACTCCGGGGGTAGAGAAGAAGATACTATCGCAAAGAAACCTGTGAACTGGAATCCCCAGGGAAGAAGGAAAGTGGGCCGGCCTAAGAGATCATGGAGAATAACAGTAGAAGAAGAGGTAAAGGCCGCTGGGCAGGTAAGAAGAACTGCCCAAAGTCCGGTGGAGAGATGAGATTGCAGCCCGTTGCTCCCCAGTGGCCATAAAGGATTTAATTAAATCAAGTCACGTCGTTGGCTAGCTCGACTCTTTTACCCTTAGAACTATATAAAGGACATCAGTACGTCATGAGACAACTTGATTAGGAAACATCTGAATCAGAGATTCTTCCAGGCATCTCTTCGGGGGGGGCCAAGCCCCCCGAAATTTTTTTACCGCCCCCCCCCCCCCCGAACGAAATGAAATTTATATAATTTATATAGAAAATATATACTTTTAACAGTGTCCGCCCCCCCCCCCCCGAAGAAAGTTTACCGCCCCCCCCCCCCCCCCGAATATTTCAAGTGCCCCCCCCCCCCCCGGAGAAAAAAGTCTGGAAGAAACACTGATCTGAATTGTGTGATTATGTGAGTTATATTCATGTGTGCGTGTGTTTGATGTGTGAATGTCCAAGTTCTATTTTTAGAATCTATGCTATTGTGCAAAATGGTGTCTTATTTTTTGAGCTTTGCGATTCTCCAAACTTTGTGTATAGGCCTACAGTTAATATGATTCTTCAGTGGTGTGTCAGAGTATACTAGTTGTCAGTTACGTGACTTCACTCTAGGTAGCCCAAGACTACACCAAATTTATGAATTCAAAAATGGAAC
The DNA here is from genome assembly GCF_028476545.2 of Physella acuta. Taxonomy (NCBI): domain Eukaryota; kingdom Metazoa; phylum Mollusca; class Gastropoda; family Physidae; genus Physella; species Physella acuta. The sequence goes on from NW_026733421.1 coordinate 32,864, forward strand.
ACGAATTTCCAAATCTAGCTAATTAATAAGAAAATAATATGGCGGTTTTTTTTTTGGTAAGGGATCGATTTGTTCACCACCACTCCAACAAGAAAGCCACCATCTCTAAAACTGTTGGGAAAAAAAAAGCGAAATTAAAAAAATAATCCGCCTCTTATTTTATAGCTCATCCCTACTGTTTTGTCATTTTTTGTATATTTTTTGTTCTTCAATAATTAGTAATTAGTCTAGTTTTTATGCATGCAAGTAATTGCATTTCCCTACGTAAATGAGCTAGAGCGCTTTGATGCAACGTTTTATGCAGATCAGTTGAATAGGTAGCAAAGTCAAGTGAGCGAAAGTACTGGGCCGTGATCTAGTTGGTTAATAGAAGGAAGATTAGAAGAGTGGGATTGTTGGATAGTAGGATAATAGAATTGTTGGATATCAGTAACATAGTCGGAAAATTGGATATTAAGATAGTAACATAGTCGGAAAATTGGATATTAAGATAGTAACATAGTCGGAAAATTGGATATTAAGAGAGTAAATTAGAAAATTGGATATTAAGATAGTAAAATAGTCTGAAAATTGGATATTAAGATAGTAAAATAGTCGGAAAATGGTACATTTAGTAAAATAGTTGGAAAATTGGGTATTAAGATAGTTGGACTAATGGGTGGTTGTAGAGTTGGGTGATGGGATAGTAGGATAGTTGGATTACACGGTTGAATAGCACGATAACAGGATAGTAAGATAATGTGAGGCTAGGATAGATAGATGGTAAGAAGTAGGATAGAACGACAGTCGAATTGTAGGATAGTAAGATAGTAGGATAGTAGAATAGTTAGATAGTAGGCTAGCACTAGATAACTGGAGATAGCAGTATGGTAGAAATGTTAAGTACATTGTTTTCTTTCATTTGAACACGAGTCGGTGAATACTTTCCAAACTCGGTTTGTGCTACTTTTTTTTTAAAACACGTAAGTGTTCGAAAATGTGTGTATGTGTATGTTAATGTGTGTGTGTGACTGTGTGTATGCGCGTACGAGTGTACGTGTGGTTGTATGTATGCAGTAATTCAAAATTAGTTGTAATTTGTATTTAGTTCGGTTGCTATTTCTCACACGAGTACACATCGTTCCACATCTCCTCTTTTCTTAGCCCCCAGCCCCCCCCCACCTCATCCCCACCCCCATCTTACATGCCTTTCCCACATAAATTTCATAATACAACGTGACGTAGGAATGGTTGGAATACTCAATGACGTAGTTGGGAAACCGGATCCGCCGGTAGCCGAGCAGTCGTACCCCCCCTCCCCCCACCCCCACCCCACGGAATGTCACCTCCCTCCCCCTGGATGGCAGGCGCCACACAGACTTGCCGCGTGCCTGTTGGAGACGAGTGCAAATGGGGCATATCGTGCTCATCCGTGTGGTGTGCTCTGGGAGTTATCTCCCCTTGGGATATGAGCAGTACCCCCCCTCCCCCACCCCCCACACACACAAACCAAGGTCGTCGACATAAACGTCACTCATTGTTTGATTTAGGTATATATTCACTCACCGTTATATTGCGTCTTTTGTATAAAATACCCCCCAAAAATACAACTCATATTTACACTCTTTTTTTATTGACTGCACTGTAAACAATAAAAGCTTCACTTCTTGCACGTCCGCGCTATTTACAACCAATTTTAATGATACTCGACATGCCGTATTGGAGGTGATGATGGCTTGTTCAAGGGTTTGAACGCCTTTGAAGAAGTCTTCAAGATGCTTTCTTTAACATAAAAGAAAATAAAGTTTGACAGAGTGATGTTATATGTCACATGTTATACGTCATAAGTCATACGTTATACGTCATATGTAGGCAAAACAGATTTATTTCTACAGCTGATAAAAAAACGGATGACGACATACAAAAACATTTTGTTATTGAATTGGTGGCATTTATAAAAAAAATATTTCGTTATAGAGAAGATAACTAGGCCTACATTCAAATTATAAAATACAAAATTCCTCTATAATTATCACTACGCTGCAGTATTTTGATTGATTTGCATGAGTTCTGTGTCCTTTATGTTCACGGTGTGAGAACAGTAGTTCTTGAGCTTTTTTTGTTTTGAATGAACGACCAAAAGCCTGAAGAACTATTTTCCTGAGGATATTTCCCCAAAGACCAATGTCCCAAAAGACCAATTTCCCGAAAGACCAAAAGCCTGAACGACCAATTGCCTGAATGGCTTACATACTGACTGTCGCCCCTGTGTAATGGTGTAATGGCGTCACATACCAGACATGTAAGATGCTGCGAAAGACAGATAATGTAAGACAGCGGCACAATAAACATTGTGAGATAGCCTCACACATTGTGAGATAGCCTCACACATTGTGAGATAGACTCAACACATTGTGAGAGAGCCTCACACATTGTGAGATAGCCTCAGTACATTGTGAGATAGCCGCACACATTGTGAGATAGCCTCAACACATTGTGAGATAGACTCAACACATTGTGAGAGAGCCTCAACACATTGTGAGATAGACTCAACACATTGTGAGAGAGCCTCACACATTGTGAGATAGCCTCAACACATTGTGAGATAGCCTCAACACATTATGAGATAGCCTAACACATTGTGAGATGGCACTAATTGTAAAACGGGATTATACCCCCAGTTTACCCCCCACCCCCATGCTGTCAATCACTCACCTGGGTGGTCTCAGGTAAGCAGCTTAATCCACGGACCAGATGACTGATTAAAACGTTAATCAAACTAACACTGCTTTACCCCCCCCCTCACCTACACCCACCCTCATCTACACCCCCCCCCCCTAACTTAACCTCAACAGTGCTTTAATCCACTCAACAGTGCCCCCATTCGACATACACAAACACACGTGCAATTGAATTGTGCACACTCTCACACATGCACATACACGTAAGAACACGCATTTACTTACAATAGCGCAAACTCGTACACACACTCACACAGAGCTCACACACAAACTCACAACACACACGTGATACACACCCCCTCTCAAATCATAGACATAATCACACTGATTCGCACACATATATACACACACTGACACACAACACACACACACCAGGTAAACAGCTACTGTCCTTCAGTCAACCGCTCACACATTCCATAACCATAACCCTCACCCTCCCATACACCTCACCATAACCCCCACCCTATTCCTCACCCTCCCATAATCCTTATCCTCCCACAACCCCCACCCTCCCATACACCTCACCATATCCCCAACCCAACCCAACCCTACCATAACCCTCACCCTATCCCTCACCCTCCTATAATACTCACCCTCCCCTTACCCCCACCCTCCCATTTCACCCACCCTCCCATAACCCTCACCCTAACCCTCACCCTCACATAACCCCTACCCTTTCATAACCCCCAACCTACCATAACCCCGTCCCTCCCATTACCCCAACCCCAACCCCCACCCATAACCCCTACCCTCCCAATTATATCTCAAGTATATCCCAAAACCTTTTAATTATCACATCCCCCACTTACCTCACCCAACGCCCTATTATCAACCCCCCACCTCAGGTCCCCACCTCTCATCCCCACCTCCACCCCTACCTCATCAGCAGCCACTCAATCTGTCCACACCCGGGCCTATCATGCAAGTGTTGGTGTCATCACGTCTCTCCATTATTTCAACTCACCCCTCGCTCAAGCCATAAAACACATTCAACCCCCGCTAATGACAATTCTGGCATTTCTGCCAGACTTTTGGTTTTATCATCTGTGATGGTTTTCACATTCTTAGATGGGTCGCTGTGGTCATGGGGTAGGCTGTCTTCCTGCCGAGGTCTAGAGTATAGAGTTCAAATCCCAGACAGCTGCTCTTATCTATTGTTTATTGGTTGACAGGATTTTGGATAGGAAAGAGTTTAGGACAATAATATATTAAAAATGAAGCTCATATTTAATCAATTAAAAGAAGGACTATGAAATTAAGGTCTCTATGGTATCAATTAAAAATAAGGACTCTATTGTATATCTACTCTAGGGTAGGTGAAGTAGAGTTAATCTGTTTCCTTGTTCTCCGCATACGGAAGTCTGAATCCGTTCCATGTTTTTCCCACGTTTTCTTTAACTTGCTTTCGCGTCTGTTTTTCCATCAAATCTTGCGATCGAAATTTCGGGCACTTCCCAGTTAGCTAGCGCGCTGAAATTTTCAGGGAAGCTTTGTTTCCGTTGACAATACAATATTCAATTATTATTATTACTAAATTGATCCATGGAAAAATTTTATTGATCATTTTAGACAGTTTCTAATACTTCGGCGCCCCACGTTTTTCATTTTTTTTGTCATAATGGGTACGCAGTTTGCGATCGCTTATAGTACAGTGATCGCTTGCATTATTGTGATGTATAGCATTTATTTTCTACTTTTTAGTTCAATCAGAAAACGTGGGTTTTAAAAAAAAAAATTAATGATAATTATTACTGTAGTGGACTCGGTGATACGAGGCTTTCTTGTTAGCTCTATCTCCCCACCACAATGCTCCATTACCATTAGAGTGTAGCACCTACAAATGTGACGAGTCTAACATGATGCTATTTTATTGAATTAAGATTAAGAGAAACATTCAGGAGCCCGTGTTATTCCAATATAATTTAAATCCAAATAAACCCTAACTTGTAATAATTTTATTTTCGAAAATGTTTTTTTTTGTTTTAAATAATTTAATTATCAATGTTAAAATAACATCTTCCTGGAAACAAAAAAAAACCACAAATGTAAATAAATAAACCTAATTCAAGTTATTTGTTTTTTTACGGTTAAAATAAGAATCATTTTAAAACCCATAAAATAATTTTAGCGTCGTTGAAACCAAATCTTTAAAAAAAAAAAACCGTCAACTTCGGAATCAAGAGCTAAGTTAAAAAAATGTCTTTAAGTTAAAAAGATGTCTTTCCATGTTCCGAATGAAAAAATGTATTTGTCCCTGACTGAAGTCAGAACGTTATACATATGCAATTTATTTATATATTTTTTTTAAATCACCGCCCGTTTAGAAAAAAAAGCTTTAAAAAACCAGCAATCTTTCTAGTTAAAGTACGATGGTGGCTGTTACATTTTTTTGTAAAAACTTATCCCCCCTTCCCTCTCAATTATGAATAAATATTTCTACGCCATCATTTTCGCTTGATTTGTCAAGACCATTCATCATCTCCCTTTTTTTCACACAGTTACTGCCCTTTAATTCTTCTTTGTTGCTCGGTAATCGACTCGTTAACACTTATTTATTTAGAGATATTTTCTAAATTACGCTACCCAGAATGTATTTTCCTACACCAGCCTCGGATGGGGGGGGGGGGGGAGGTGGGGGGGAGGGGGGTGGAATCTCCGCGTAAGTAAAGAGATGCCTGAGAAGGCCAAAAAAAAAAAAAAAACCTGTGAACCTAGACGCGCTTATCGGATTGTAATGATCCAGTGGTGTAATGCTAATCGGTCTATTAGCTTAGAGCATGGCGCTGTTCTGCGCGTGCACTTAATCGCAAATCACGAAACAAAAAGGCTAACGACTGTGTTATGCGGTTTAACGCGGAGTTATTACCTCCCTTGTGTTGAGTTGCCGCCCCCCCCCCCCCCGTGTGCAATAGTGCCGCAGTTGTTCGTTTGGTTTCTGAGTATGAGAAGGGTTGTCGTTACATGTGTAATCATGTAATGGTTGTTCGTTTTCCCCTGAAGGGGTGGGGGTGTCGCACCCGATGTATTGGTGTAATTATTTTCCGTTTGCTTCTGAAGGTGAATACTTATCGCTCCTAGCTAATGATGTAACGGTTATTAGTTTGCACCTGAATATAAGAGGATCGTAGCCCCCGTGTAATGATGTAATCAGGGGTTGTCGACCCGTGTGTAATGATGTAATCAGGGGTTGTCGACCCGTGTGTAATGATGTAATCAGGGGTTGTCGATCCCTATGTAATCAGGGTTTGCCCTCCAGTGGCAGACATCAAGACCCCCTTCCGTTTAGTAGCTATCCCCTAACATCAACCCACCACCCCCAATAACAATCCACCACCCCAACATCAACCCACCCCCTAACATCAACCCTCCCACCACCCCTAATATCAACCCACCATCCCAACATCAACCCACCATCCCAACATCAACCCACCACCCCCAACATCAACCCACCACCCCTAACATCAACCCACCACCCCTAACATCAACCCACCACCCCTAACATCAACCCACCACCCCAACATCAACCCACCACCCCTAACATCAACCCACCATCCCAACATCAACCCACCACCCCCAACATCAACCCACCACCCCTAACATCAACCCACCATCCCAACATCAACCCACCACCCCCAACATCAACCCACCACCCCCAACATCAACCCACCACCCCGAACATCAACCCACCACCCCTAACATCAACCCACCACCCCTAACATCAACCCACCACCCCCAACATCAACCCACCACCCCCAACATCAACCCACCACCCCCAATAAAAACCCACCACCCCAACATCAACCCACCACCCCCAACATCAACCCACCACCCCCAACATCAACCCACCACCCCCAACATCAACCCACCACCCCTAACATCAACCCACCACCCCTAACATCAACCCACCACCCCCAACATCAACCCACCACCCCCAACAACAACCCACCACCCCTAACATCAACCCACCACCCCCAACATCAACCCACCACCCCCAACATCAACCCACCACCCCCAACATCAACCCACCACCCCCAACAACAACAACCCACCACCCCCAACAACAACAACCCACCACACCAACAACAACCCACCACCCCTAAAATCACCCCACCACCCCTAACATCAACCCACCACCCCCAACATCAACCCACCACCCCCAACATCAACCCACCACCCCCAACATCAACCCACCACCCCCAACATCAACCCACCACACCAACAACAACCCACCACCCCTAAAATCACCCCACCACCCCTAACATCAACCCACCACCCCTAACATCAACCCACCACCCCAACATCAACCCACCACCCCCAATAAAAACCCACCACCCCAACATCAACCCACCACCCCCAACATCAACCCACCACCCCCAACATCAACCCACCACCCCCAACATCAACCCACCACCCCCAACAACAACCCACCACCCCTAAAATCACCCCACCACCCCTAACATCAACCCACCACCCCCAACATCAACCCACCACCCCCAACATCAACCCACCAACCCTAACATCAACCCACCACCCCCAACATCAACCCACCACCCCCAACATCAACCCACCACCCCAACATCAACCCACCACCCCCAATAAAAACCCACCACCCCAACATCAACCCACCACCCCCAATAAAAACCCACCACCCCAACATCAACCCACCACCCCCAATAACAATCCACCACCCCAACATTAACCCACCCCCTAACATCAACCCACCACCGCTAACATCAACCCACCATCCCAACATCAACCCACCACCTCAACATCAACCCACCACCCTCAACATCAACCCACCACCCCTAACATCAACCACCCCCCCCTAACATCACCACCTTAGCAACAAAGCAAGCCCTGATCATAATTTTATCATTCCATATAATATCCACTCTAACCCCATACTCATAATCACAATGCTAACCCTAAACCTAGACGAAATTCTGACCAAATCATGATAATAGCCTAAACCTTGACCATAATCGTAATCTTAACAAAAAACACATCAAAATTATTCCACTATATTATATCCAGTCGGAGATTATAAAAGAACCCAACCCTCCAAATACATACACTTTTTAGTTCCTTTTAAAAACGTAAACCAATATGAATTACAAACTTAATTTAACCGAGTTAATTCAAAGAACGGTAAAGTGCATCTGGCCCGGGGGCTTTCAAAGCTGATGTATTTGTCTTCACGGAGAGTTCAGTGCGCGCTTTGAAACACAACACCAATCCCACAAGGCCAATCTTAATACAATCTACCATCACGCTACACGGATGTAGAGAGATCTATCTATTGCTCCGCATCGCTGCATGTAAAGATAGTTTGAACCGAGTTAGTACATCTTAATGTATACAGGGCTATGGGCATCGAGTAACGTGTGTTTCTATGCAGGGTTTTTCTTTTCTTTTAGCGTTCATATCGACATGTAATTGTAGGAATACCAACTGCGCTTGTTGAATATATTTTTGTGTGTGCTGGTTTTGTCACCCCAAAGTTGACCGTAATACAGATTTAAGTCTTGTAGCACCCCGTGCAGTAACCATATATATATATATATATATATATATATATATATATATATATATATATATATATATATATATATATATATATATATATATATATATATATATATATATATATATATACACATACATACATATATATATATATATATATATATATATATATATATATATATATATATATATATATATATATATATATATATATATATATATATATATATATGTATGTATGTATAAATGCCTTTACATGTTTAGCTGGACTGCTAACCCGTAAATCTCGATTTTAAATCCGGGTTCAAGTCAGTAGACCGTCCCAGAGTCCACCCAACTCTGATGGGTACCTAATTCACGTTAGGGAAAGTAAATGCGGCTGGGCATAGTGCTGACCACACTATCTCTTCATATGCCGAGGTCACAGAAACAAGTGAACTATACTTCACTTATATATATATATATATATATAAATATATATATATATATATATATATATATATATATATATATATATAATGTTTTTTCTGGATGTATTTAAAGTTGTTGAAGCACGCACTCTTGGGCTGAACTTCCACCTCTATATTAAATGTATATGAAAATATTGACCAAAAAGATTTCTCCAGCTTTCAAGTCCACCAGAAGTTCTCTAGCTGTTTACTGTACACTGTTATCTGACTACCACCTGTTTCATGGTTTGAAAATGCCACCAAAACTAGCCAGAGAAATATTGATCTCTCTCGCCGTCCTCATATAAACATTATCCCATTATCCTATTATCCCTGAGAGAGCCCTCTTTATCCTAGATATAAGAAGAGAAAAATCTAATTAGGCCACGAGACATTATTTAATTAGGTCACGAGGAACCATGTATCGTTTTGTTTTTCCTTTTATAAAAATGTCGATATGATCACGTGATGAGGATTATACTTTTCATCAGTAGAGCATGGTGTGGAGTGGAGGGGGGGGGGGGGGGGGTTGGACAGGGGTTATAAGCCAGTTTTTAGCAGGGGAAGCATTAAAAACTTCCTAACGCCCTGACGCCACTTATATTCACACAGTAAATTTCAGCAATACTGAAGTCGTTATAGGGAAATAACCAAATAAACTTGAGTAGTATTCACAATTGAACAGTCTAGTGCTTATGGTACTTACTCGCATTTTTGTGAAAATCAAACCTAGCAACGGTGGGTTTTCCTCTAATATGACTTTATCTTATGTACAAATATTAATCGCGAAGTATTTATTTAAGTGCTTCTTTTAAACAAACAAATTAAATAGAAACGTTATAACTTTTTAAGCCAATTAAAAACTCTTTTTATTTCAATTTTTTTTTCTATTTGAGTACTATTAGCACTAAGGTCTTCAATTATCGAGTGGTATTTGCTTTATTTTCTTTATTTCAAATATTCATAAGTAAATAACGCCACTTTACTAAAGAAAATAATTCTCCACCAATTATAAAAGACCAATCTTCATACCTCGAATGATAGTTTTTCGTGATATAAGCGATACAATTCTAAACGCACCAGAAATCCAAAAAAACAAATTTTAATTCCCTAAATTTTTGGTCTTCTGATGATGCACACTACACTCTTAAATTTGCAATCCTAATTCCTTAAGACCAATCTCAAAACCCAGATCCAATATCCTTATCGTAAACCTTGATCCCAAAAAATCCATCCACAATAAGTAACAACTCCTAATCCTATTCCATCTTTAATCTAATCAAGTTTACTGCTGGAGTACCATCTGTTTGAACCATGAGGTGTTTAAATTATATCCACATCTGCACTCATTTTTAAGACTTTTTTGTGAGGGTGGAGGAGGGGGGGGGGAGATCTGTTTTTTTTGCTTCTTGACAGTTAATTATCACAGAATATAAATATTTACGTTTCCACGGTCGTAACGAATAACGTGGTGATTATATGTATATATAAATATATATAAGCATGAATACACACACACACATATATAATGTATATATATATATATATATATATATATATATATATATATATATATATATAATATATATATATATATATTAATATATGCACGGTGTGAAATTGATTAAAGATATTTTAATGACTTCTTACATGCTGGGGGGGGGGGGGGGGAAGAAAGGAGGTTACAAATGGTTGATTGGGGCGGAGAGGGGGGGGGGGTCCTAATAAATTAACACTTTTTTTACCTAATTATGATCACCTCACTTAACAAGATAGAAAATATGGATAGTTTTGGGAACGTGAAAAAATGTTTCTAACCAACGTCTTGATCAGAAAACTAAGCAATACAATGTTAATTGAACTTTTTCGTGTAGTCTACAAATGTAGTCCTACGTGCATTTTCGCGATCAAATAGTTGTTGATAATTAATAAAGTTTTTATGGTGCAATCATTTGTTTTTTAAAATTGAGAGCATTGTTCACATTTTTTATACCGTACCATTGAAGTGTTTTTTTTTTTTTATTTTTTTTTTTTTTT
>NW_026733422.1:0-71969 GCF_028476545.2 Physella acuta
GTCTTATCTGCTAGAGTGAGGTATAGATGGATTATCTGCTAGAGTGAGGTATAGATGGATTATCTGCTGGTGTGAGGTATAGCTGGATTAGTTGCTAGAGTGAGGTATAGCTGGATTAGTTGCTAGAGTGAGGTATAGCTGGATTAGTTGCTAGAGTGAGGTATAGCTGGATTAGTTGCTAGAGTGAGGTATAGCTGGATTAGTTGCTAGAGTAAGGTATAGATGTCTTATCTGCTAGAGTGAGGTATAGATGGATTATCTGCTAGAGTGAGGTATAGATGGATTATCTGCTGGTGTGAGGTATAGCTGGATTATTTGCTGGTGTGAGGTATAGATGGATTATCTTCTGGTGTTAGGTATAGCTGGATTATCTGCTAGAGATAGGTATAGCTGGATTATCTGCTAGAGTGAGATATAGCTGGATTAGTTGCCAAGTGCAGCTTATAGTCCTAGAGCCATACATTCAACTAACTACCAAACGATAAGGTCCGTGCGCTATCGACTGAACCACACAAATTCACCAGATCCTGTTGTCATAACATCGAGTCTACTGGTGACATCATTTACCTGCTAGTGGTGACATCATTTACCTGCTAGTGGTGACATCATTTACCTGCTAGTGGTGACATCATTTACCTGCTAGTGGTGACATCATTTACCTGCTAGTGGTGACATGATTTACATGCTAGTGGTGACATCATTTACCTGCTAGTGGTGACATCATTTACCTGCTAGTGGTGACATCATTCACCTGGTGACATCATTTACCTGATAGTGGTGACATCATTTACCTGCTACTGGTGACATCATTTACCTGCTAGTGGTGACATCATTTACCTGCTAGTGGTGACATCATTCACCTTCTACTAGTGATATCATTCACCTTCTACTGGTGATATCATTTACCTCTTGATTAAAAAAGTTTCCATGCAAAAATCAAGTTTGCAATGAATGTCAATCGCTTGATTTTTACCTTATCAGCAAGCTTTCTCCATCAATGCAACATTCACGACCCCCCTCCCCCCCTCCCCCATTTTTTGTCTCAAGACGGCGGGTCTTTCACAACTTGGGGTGGGGGGGGGGGGAGTTTGCGGTTCCGATAAAAAAAAATTGCGCACCATTTTATGCTGAAAAAAAAAGCGTGGATGAAATCAAACTTTGAGCAGATGTAGGTAAAGTGAGCTGCCCGATTCAAGGCACGCATTGCCGCCGTTAAAAGAAAAAAAAATGGCCGCTTTTCTCCTGGCCGTCGTCAGTGACATGCGCACAGAGAGCTATAGGACTCGGTGAACTCAACTGATCTAACGGGAGAGCGATATTAACGCGACATTAGCTCCGTCCATCACAGCGTGACCCCCCGACCCCTGCGCCCCACAAGCTATCTTTCTGCCTGGATTTAATCAACCCATTTTTTGACGGCGTTAGATATTTCATCCGTAATTGGTTTTATCCGGAATTTTTTACCGATCGAACGTAAAGCTGAATATATTTTTAAAATGTATAATTTGAAATTTTGTGTAGAAAAATCAAACAAAAGCACAAACGAAGCTTATTATAGTGCGGGGGTTGATATATGTAAGGAGGGAATGATGCAGAGGGGGGGGGGGGGGGGGTAGGTTTGAACTGGTGTATAGGCGAATGTAAAGCTGTGGTTGTGTGTATGTGTGTGAGTGTTTGTGGAGGGGGGGAGGGATGAGTATAACAGGAATATTAGGTCGTGAGAAGAAAACTATGACACGTGACGCTCCTGTCTTGTCACGTCACGTAGGGCCCAATATACTAACGTGACAACTCTACTTTCTTATGTGACATCTCTACTTACCAACATGACAGATCTAGTTACTGACGTGAAAACTCTACTTACTGACGTGACAACTCTACTTACGGACGTGACAACTCTACTTACTGACGTGACAACTCTACTTACTGACGTGACAGATCTACTTACTGACGTGACATATCTACTTACTGACGTGACATATCTACTTACTGACGTGACAACTCTACTTACTGACGTGACAGTTCTACTTACTGACGTGACAACTGTCCTGGAATATTCCCAGGATCACCACGAGCAGAAGGAGAGTTCGAGCACGTGACATCATAGACCACGTGACCGCTAACCAATCAAAACGTGCGACAAGTGCCGGTGCTAATGCTTTCAATCCTCGTGAAAACGAGCACCAATCAAATTACAGGAATCAGCCCACGTGATCTGTAGAGAAAAAAAAAATATTCAAAACAAATTGTTGCATGAATGATCTACCAGGAAACATCACATTGACAATCTCTAGTTGTACGGTGTGTCTGTAACATATCGAATGTCTGGCACAGTCTGTAATGTATTGAATCTCTGGTACAGTATGTCTGTAATGTATTGAATCTCTGGTACAGTATGTCTGTAATGTATTGAATCTTTGGTACAGTATGTGTGTAATGTATCGAATCTCTGGTACAGTATGTCTGTAATGTATTGAATCTTTGGTACAGTATGTCTGTAATGTATTGAATCTTTGGTATTGAATGACCGACGATCACACAGTATCGCTACAAAATTTAACATGTAAGGAAAGTATTGCAACTCGATATTTCTTATTAGAAATCTGGTGTTTCTGCTTGCTCGTAATCTAGGAACTTGTAACTTTAAGACTTGTATCTTTAAGACTTGTATCTTAAAGACTTGTATCTTAAAGACTTGTATCTTTAAGACTTGTATCTTGAAGACTTGTATCTTTAAGACTTGTATCTTTAAGACTTGTATCTTAAAGACTTGTATCTTTAAGACTTGTATCTTTAAGACTTGTATCTTGAAGACTTGTATCTTTAAGACTTGTATTTTTGTATCATAGAAACGTGTGTGGCAGTATTTTATAAAACTGCATGTTGTATTATGGAAGCTTACATACTCTCCAATCTGCGCATGTATGTATTATGCAATGAAACATCATGGACGTCATGATGACGACGTTATGTAATAAAAATGCCAATTAATCTGGCCAGGCATGAACGGGCTTGTCAAATAAGAAAGATGGGATTTTATATTTCCATACATCATATGCAAATGACGGGGATCATGGCGGCGGCGTGGGTCAAGGTCACTCTAAACTGTGATAAAGCACGCGCTCAATAAGTACAGCTCACAGACACGTGCATAGCAGATCAGCAGACGGTTGGATGACAGAGACGTGCATGTTAGACAGTCATACATTTGTTGGACGACAGACCAAAAGCCAGAAGAAATAAACGACCACTTTAAAACGTGAGGGTGTGGATGTGTGGACAGGTGATGTGTCATCAATGTTGGGTTGTCGTGATCAAACATCCACCCACATCCACCCATATCCACACACATTTACACACATTTACCCACATCCCCCCACATCCCCCCACATCCCCCCACATCCACCCACATCCACCCACATCCACCCATATCCACCCACATCCACCCACATCCACTCACATCCACTCACATCCACCCACATCCACCCACATCCACTCACATCCACACACATCCACACAAATCCACCCACATCCACCCATATCCACCCACATCCACCCACATCCACTCACATCCACTCACATCCACCCACATCCACCCACATCCACTCACATCCACACACATCCACACAAATCCACCCACATCCACCCATATCCACCCACATCCACCCACATCCACACACATCCACTCACATCCACACAAATCCACACAAATCCACCCACATCCACCCATATCCACACACATCCACACACATCCACACAAATCCACCCACATCCACCCATATCCACACACATCCACACACATCCACACAAATCCACCCACATCCACCCATATCCTCACACATCCACACACATCCACCCACATCCACCCACATCCACCCACATCCACACACATCCTCATACATCCAGGTACATCCACCCACATCCACACATATCCACCCCACATCCACCCACATATCCCCACATCCACCCACATCCACCCACATCCACACATATCCACCCCACATCCACCCACATATCCCCACATCCACCCACATCCACCCACATCCACCCACATCCACCCACATCCACACACATCCACCCACATCCACCCACATTCCAACAAATTATCTGTCTGTCTGTGTATCATTAACAGCATGAATATAATGTATCATCCTACATTTAATTAGTTCGAATAATGCAAAAACAAACCAAGTGTTAACAATTTTATCTCACAAAAAGAAAACATTTTACATGTAAAATAAAATGTAAAATGTAAATAAAAAATTTATCTCTGACATCTCTCTGCATATCGAGAATGTAGTGCTTGATCATCGCCATTTTTTAACATTATCATTACACGGATGTAATATTCAGGTCTATGTTTAAATTAACATGCCGGGGGGGGGGGGGGGGGGGTATGGCAACATAGACGCAGGAAAGTTATGCATGAAACTCTGATCAAAAGTTATGCATTAAACTCTGATCAAAAGTTGTGCATTACACTCTGATCAAAAGTTGTGCATTACACTCTGATCAAAAGTTGTGCATTAAACTCTGATCAAAAGTTATGCATGAAACTTGGTATCAGCACAAAGTAATGAGACTAATATGTATAAAGCTGGTACTTAAAATCTACTTCAGACGTTTCACTTTTTAAAACCTCATATTTTAATGTTTTGGTTCTGATTGAAGTTTGTTTAAATAACGTGTCACCTTTGATGACACAACTAACATGTAAATATCGTTCTGGGACAGAGACTTGAGTCAAGAAATGGCACACATCACGCCGACCTAACGTGAACACATCACGCCGACCTAACGTGAACACATCACGCAGACCTGGTTTTTAACGTGAGCACACCAAAGCCGCTTACGATTCTCACACCCTTACGGCCCTGACCCCGTCCACCCAATTAGGTGAGAAGTAATGGATTCCAAGTCTGATGGACGGGCGATCTGGTTCTGTTGTCTGGCATAAATAGTCGAGTAGGTCGATGTATGATTGGTGCATTACTGTAGGAGGTTGGTGCATTACACTGTAGGAGGTTGGTGTATTACTGTAGGAGGTTGGTGTATTACTGTAGGAGGTTGGTGCATTACTGTAGGAGGTTGGTGCATTACTTTAGGAGGTTGGTGCATTACTTTAGGAGGTTGGTGCATTACTGTAGGAGGTTGGTGCATTACTGTAGGAGGTTGGTTTGGTGCATTACTGTAGGAGGTTGGTGTATTACATCAGGAGGTTGGTGCATTACATCAGGAGGTTGGTGCATTACTGTAGGAGGTTGGTGCACTACTGTAGGAGGTTGGTGCATTACATCAGGAGGTTGGTGTATTACTGTAGGAGGTTGGTGCATTACTGTAGGAGGTTGGTGCATTACACTGTAGGAGGTTGGTGTATTACTTTAGGAGGTTGGTGCATTACTTTAGGAGGTTGGTGCATTACTTTAGGAGGTTGGTGCATTACTGTAGGAGGTTGGTGTATTACTGTAGGAGGTTGGTGCATTACTGTAGGAGGTTGGTGCATTACACTGTAGGAGGTTGGTGCATTACACTGTAGGAGGTTGGTGTATTACTGTAGGAGGTTGGTGCATTACTTTAGGAGGTTGGTGCATTACTGTAGGAGGTTGGTGCATTACTGTAGGAGGTTGGTGCATTACACTGTAGGAGGTTGGTGTATTACTGTAGGAGGTTGGTGTATTACTGTAGGAGGTTGGTGTATTACTGTAGGAGGTTGGTGTATTACTGTAGGAGGTTGGTGCATTACTGTAGGAGGTTGGTGCATTACTGTACAGTAGCACATTACAGTAGGAGGTTGGTGCATTACTGTAGGAGGTTGGTGCATTACTGTAGGAGGTTGGTGCATTACTGTAGAAGGTTGGTGAATTACTGTAGGAGGTTGGTGTATTACTGCACAGTAGGACATTTCTGCAGAAGTGTTGAAGACGGGCCCATTAGAAATTCACCGTCTAGGAAAAACTTAGGAATTTTGTCCCAAAACATGCGTGGTACTGTAATGGGCTGAGAAACTCACTCACAGCAAGAAGAGTTAAGTATGTATGTGGTCACTATGTATGCTGGTAGCTTATGTAAGCGTGGTCTGTGTGTATGCGTGTAGGTTATGTAGACGTGGTCTGTGTGTATGCGTGTAGGTTATGTAGACATGGTCTGTGTGTATGGGTGTATGTTATGTAGACGTGGTCGGTGTGTATGCGTGTAGGTTATGTAGACATGGTATGTGTGTATGCGTGTAGGTTATGTAGACATGGTATGTGTGTATGCGTGTAGGTTATGTAGACATGGTATGTGTGTATGCGTGTAGGTTATGTAGACATGGTATGTGTGTATGCGTGTAGGTTATGTAGACATGGTATGTGTGTATGCGTGTAGGTTATGTAGACATGGTATGTGTGTATGCGTGTAGGTTATGTAGACATCTGTGGATGTTGACACCTAGTGGTGACAAACGTGATTGTGACACACGAAGTTACTGACATGTGGCTAAAGTTACTGGACATGTGGCTAAAGTTACTGGACATGTGGCTAAAGTTACTGGACATGTGGCTAAAGTTACTGGACATGTGGCTAAAGCTACTGGACATGTGGCTAAAGTTACTGGACATGTGGCTAAAGTTACTGGACATGTGGCTAAAGTTACTAGACATGTGGCTAAAGTTACTGGACATGTGGCTAAATTTACTTGACATGTGGCTAAAGTTACTGAACATGTGGCTAAAGTTACTTGACATGTGGCTAAAGTTACTGGACATGTGGCTAAAGTTACTGGACATGTGGCTAAAGTTACTGACATATGGCTAAAGTTACTTGACATGTTGCTAAAGTTACTGGACATGTGGCTAAAATTACGAGGACCATGACACTGCAAAAGTTACTATTTGAAAACCAGCCGTATTTGCGAGGCTTAGTTTATTTTAAAAAATCGATGGCCCGGTTACTTTAAAATTTCAAACGAATAAATATTTGATTAGTTCATAAACACGGTGTAAACTGAGAAGACATTTGTTGTATTGAAATTTTTTGTTGAACATATTTTAATTTGTACATCTTGTGAGATGGCGCTAAAATTCTTCAGTACAGTGAGAGTGACGTACCCTTGTTAAGTAGCCTCAGTCTGGTGAGACTGGTCTGATACGAGACATCACGAGATCAGGACTGGTCTGATACGAGACATCACGAGATCAAGTCTGGTTTGATACGAGACATCACGAGATCAAGACTGGTCTGATACGAGACATCACGAGATCAAGACCCGTCTGATACGAGACATCACGAGATCAGGACTGGTCTGAGACATCACGTGATCAGGACTGGTCAGATACGAGACATCACGAGATCAAGACCCGTCTGATACGAGACATCACGAGATCAGGACTGGTCTGATACGAGACATCACGAGATCAGGACTGGTCTGATACGAGACATCACGTGATCAGGACTGGTCTGATACGAGACATCACGAGATCAAGACCCGTCTGATACGAGACATCACGAGATCAGGACTGGTCTGATACGAGACATCACGTGATCAGGACTGGTCTGATACGAGACATCACGAGATCAAGACCCGTCTGATACGAGACATCACGAGATCAGGACTGGTCTGAGACATCACGTGATCAGGACTGGTCTGATACAAGACATCACGTGATCAGGACTGGTCTGAGACATCACGAGATCAGGACTGGTCTGATACAAGACATCACGTGATCAGGACTGGTCTGAGACATCACGAGATCAGGACTGGTCAGATACGAGACATCACGAGATCAGGACTGGTCAGATACGAGACATCACGAGATCAGGACTGGTCAGATACGAGACATCACGAGATCAAGACCCGTCTGATACGAGACATCACGAGATTAGGACTGGTCTGATACGAGACATCACGAGATCAGGACTGGTCAGATACGAGACATCACGAGATCAAGACCCGTCTGATACGAGACATCACGAGATTAGGACTGGTCTGATACGAGACATCACGAGATCAGGACTGCTCTGATACGAGACATCACGAGATCAGACTGTCTCAATTTTCAGAAAGATGAAACTTACTTTAATGGAATTCTTTTATTTGAGAGTCTGGCAGTTTGAGAGGTGTTAAATGAAAGGTGGGATATCCCAGGGAGCACAACACAGTCTCGTCTGCTTGTAGTGGACACTGGCGGCGATGTTGTCAGATAGACGGTGATGTTGTCAGTTAGACGGTGATGTTGTCAGTTAGACGGTGATGTTGTCAGTTAGACGGTGATGTTGTCAGTTAGACGGTGATGTTGTAAGTTAGACAGGGATGTTGTCAGTTAGACAGGGATGTTGGACAGTGATGTCGTCAGTTAGACAGCGATGTTGGACAGTGATGTTGGACAGTGATGTTGGTCAGTGATGTTGGACAGGGATGTTGGTCAGTGATGTTGGACAGGGATGTTGGACAGTGATGTTGGTCAGTGATGTTGGTCAGTGATGTTGGTCAGTGATGTTGGTCAGTGATGTTGGTCAGTGATGTTGGACAGTGATGTTGTCAGTTAGACAGTGATGTTGGTCAGTGATGTTGGACAGTGATGTTGGTCTGTGATGTGGGTCAGTGATGTTGGACAGTGATGTTGTCAGTTAGACAGTAATGTTGGTCAGTGATGTTGGACATGGATGTTGGTCAGTGATGTTGGACAGGGATGTTGGACAGTGATGTTGGTCAGTGATGTTGGTCAGTGATGTTGGACAGTGATGTTGGTCAGTTAGACGGTGATGTTGGTCAGTGATGTTGGTCAGTGATGTTGTCAGTTAGACAGTGATGTTGGTCAGTGATGTTGGACAGGGATGTTGGTCAGTGATGTTGGACAGTGATGTTGGTCAGTGATGTTGGTCAGTGATGTTGGTCAGTGATGTTGACAGTGATGTTGGACAGTGATGTTGGTCAGTGATGTTGGTCAGTGATGTTGGACAGTGATGTTGGTCAGTTAGACGGTGATGTTGGTCAGTGATGTTGGACAGTGATGTTGGTCAGTTAGACGGTGATGTTGGTCAGTGATGTTGGTCAGTGATGTTGGTCAGTGATGTTGGTCAGTGATGTTGACAGTGATGTTGGACAGTGATGTTGGTCAGTGATGTTGGTCAGTGATGTTGGACAGTGATGTTGGTCAGTTAGACGGTGATGTTGGTCAGTGATGTTGGACAGTGATGTTGGTCAGTTAGACGGTGATGTTGGTCAGTGATGTTGGTCAGTGATGTTGGACAGTGATGTTGGACAGTTAGACGGTGATGTTGGTCAGTGATGTTGGTCAGTGATGTTGGTCAGTGATGTTGGACAGTGATGTTGGACAGTTAGACGGTGATGTTGGTCAGTGATGTTGGACAGTGATGTTGGTCTGTGATGTGGGTCAGCGATGTTGGTCAGTGATGTTGGTCAGTTAGACGGTGATGTTGGTCAGTGATGTTGGTCAGTGATGTTGGTCAGTGATGTTGGACAGTTAGACAGTGATGTTGGTAAGTGATGTTGGACAGTGATGTTGGACAGTTAGACGGTGATGTTGGTCAGTGATGTTGGTCAGTGATGTTGGTCATTGATGTTAGACAGTGATGTTGGTCAGTGATGTTGGAAAGAAATGTTAGACAGCTAACCGTGACAGACTATCATACGTCTGTCAGCTTATCCAACAAACATTCCATCAACGTTCCCGTCTGAAGCGTCAAATGAACCGGCAATGGACGAGTTCCGTGTGGACGGAATCTTTCCGGTGGCTGCAAGCCCCGCAGGGGAGGTAATAAAGTACACAAAGCTCCAATCGATGTTTGGCGGGTGAGTGAAACAAGTGGATTACCTCCCTGCACAAGGTTAATGCTGCTCCACTAATCCAATCAAAGCACCGGTTATCGCCCATTAACCAGAGATAAACCCAAGTTGGCGCTCGCAAGGTTACCCCCCCCCACCCCCCCACCCTAGACATGGGAGATCAGTGGGGTCCAGCAAAGGGACATAAATCGTGTAGGCACTTAGATTTTCTTTTCACTGAGTGCTAAAACACTAGACAGTCTTCAAGTTAGCTTGTGTTGTCGCTTTTGTTAAAGGTTAAAGGTTAGAGCAATTATGTATCAAGGTTTTAAGTTAGTAGATGACACTTTTAAAATGGTTAAAATTAGTATTTGACAGTTTTAAAGGGTTAAAATTAGTATGTGAAAACTTTTTAAATGATTAAAGCGACCATATAGCACACGCTGTAAGATTTTAAAATAACTGCGCCTAATGACTACATTGTTGATGTGTCCACAACTTCTAACCAGGTGTACGTCAACTGAGACGAAATTTTGTGTAAAACCAGACACGAACTGCAGTCAGTGGATGAATAGTCTGAAGGGTGAGTTGATAGACCACTTCACGAGACTGCTACGTGGCAGATGTTAACACCGGACTTGTGAAAAAGGTTTGTTAAAAAACTGGAACAAAAATAAATCAAACCGGATGTTTACAAGCTAAAAGTGAATGGCTATTCAATTTTTAATGTTGGTTATTTATTTCGTTGACAGCTTTTTAAGCCTGAGTATAGATAAAGGTTGCAATAGACAACATATGCTAGGGTTGGTTGCTGGGTATTGCTTGTTGGTACATGGCCGTCTAGTGATGGCCGTCTAGTGATGGCCGTCTAGTTGTGGCCGTCAACTTATGGCCGTCTAGTTGTGGCCGTCTAGTTGTGGCCGTCTAGTGATGGCCGTCTAGTGATGTACGACAGATGACCACAACACGTGGTCAACCTTATCATGAGGTCAACCACACTATTAGGTCAACCACATCATTAGGTCAACCACATTGTATGACCAAAGCGTGAAAATATGTTTTTAATTTCTTTAACAAAATGGCGCCAAGACAAATGAAATCTGCCAGTTGGGAGAGGGGGGGAGACTAAATGGATCAAACTCTAAGTTTAGGGGATGGGGGAGGTTCGTATCGATCCTTGGTTTTGATTAATACCGCCCGGGTAGGGGATCGTAAATTGATTTAGTGAGCGACGCCACGCCGGTACTAAAGTATTCGAGCGACGACCAACTTCCTAAATTCGTTTAGCACATATGGCGACCAACTTCCTAAATTCGTTTAGCACATATGGTATCGAACCTTCAGACTGTAATCGAATACAGTATCACTAACATGCTCGAATACACTTTTTAAGGTGAGATTAAAGTTAAATGAATTCAGGAATACATTGGTATCGATATCGCTTGAAGTATCGCCTAACAAATTCAAAAGCGAATTCCCCAACCTGAATAAAGCAGCATATGTCGGTAGCATCCTATTGCTACAGCATATGTCGGTAGCATATTATTGCTACAGCATATGTCGGTAGCATCTTATTGCTACAGCATATGTCGGTAGCATCTTATTGCTACAGCATATGACGGTAGCATCTTATTGCTATAGTTTACGTGGGGAAAGCTACTAGTAACATATTTGGCCCTTTATAACATATGGAGCTAAAAGTACATTTTAAGTTATGTAAACAAATATGACCTGAATTTCATACAAAATCATAAATGTTACTGTAAAACTTATATTTTGACGGGTTCAACAATGTGTGCGTTTACATGAAACCTAACACATATTCCGTCCGCTCCACCCCATGCATAAAAGAAACACAAACACATACAAGCCCCACCCAATGTTTACACTATGAACCCCCACCCCTATTCCGTCAGTCCCACCAAATGTTTACACTATGAACCCCCCCCCCCCATATTCCGTCAGCCCCACCCAATGTTTACACTATGAACCCCTCCCCCCCCCCCCCATATTCCGTCAGCCCCACCCAATGTTTACACTATGAACCCCCCCCCCCCACCCCTATTCCGTCAGTCCCACCAAATGTTTACACTATGAACCCCCCCCCCCCCCCCCATATTCCGTCAGCCCCACCCAATGTTTACACTATGAACCCCTCCCCCCCCCCCATATTCCGTCAGCCCCACCAAATGTTTACACTATGAACCCCCCACCCCCCCATATTCCGTCAGCCCCACCAAATGTTTACACTATGAACTCCCCCCCCCCCCCCCCATATTCCGTCAGTCCCACCAAATGTTTACACTATGAACCCCTCCCCCCCCCCCCCCCCATATTCCGTCAGTCCCACCAAATGTTTACACTATGAACCCCCCCCCCCCCACCCATATTCCGTCAGCCCCACCCAATGTTTACACTATGAACCCCTCCCCCCCCCCCCCATATTCCGTCGGTCCCACCAAATGTTTACACTATGAACCCCTCCCCCCCCCCATATTCCGTCACCATTACGCGTGTCACCATTTCGTGTGTCAACATCACGTGTGTCACCACACCTGATAGAGTGCATCACAGATTGGATTCGTTAACTGGCACACAAGTCTACACGCATACACACCAACCACATCTACATAAGCTACACGCATACATACCAACCACTACTACACGCATACATACCAACCACATCTATGAACCCCCCCCCCCCCCCATATTCCGTCAGTCCCACCAAATGTTTACACTATGAACCCACCCCCCCCCCCCACCCCATAATCCGTCAGTCCCACCAAATGTTTACACTATGAACCCACCCCCCCCCCCCACCCCATAATCCGTCAGTCCCACCAAAAGTTTACACTATGAACCCACCCCATATTCCGTACCATGTTTCCGATGAAGACAATGATTTGCCAGGTAGTAAAAAAGAAGAGCAGGCATAAATTTTTGACGAGACAATTATTTGCAGTTAAAATTAGGACCCGAGGCGCTCCAGAAATAGCACTCGATCGTCGCTTGGCGGTAGAGGAAACGCAAAAACACGGCCGACTACTCTCTACAAAATCACGGGAAGGGAAGCAATTTATATTTTATATTTTTCTTGCACTAGAGAAAAGAATAAATTATTCCTGATATATGTAGTTATTTACCAATTTATTAATCGTGATTTATACATAGAAAAACTACCATTTAATATTTATTTTTTCTCCAAATGAAATCAAAAAAATTTAAGAAATTGAGGCATAAATGATGAATGTGCTAATTATAGTTTTTATAGAGGCAATCATGAGTGATATTTATAGGCTGGGATGAGGAGAATTCTATTGGAAACTTTAGGCTGGGATGAGGAGAATTCTATTGGAAACTTTAGGCTGGGATGAGGAGAATTCTATTGGAAACTTTAGGCTGGGATGAGGAGAATTCTATTGGAAACTTTAGGCTGGGATGAGGAGAATTCTATTGGAAACTTTAGGCTGGGATGAGGAGAATTCTATTGGAAACTTTAGGCTGGGATGAGGAGAATTCTATTGGAAACTTTAGGCTGGGATGAGGAGAATTCTATTGGAAACTTTAGGCTGGGATGAGGAGAATTCTATTGGAAACTTTAGGCTGGGATGAGGAGAATTCTATTGGAAACTTTAGGCTGGGATGAGGAGAATTCTATTGGAAACTTTAGGCTGGGATGAGGAGAATTCTATTGGAAACTTTAGGCTGGGATGAGGAGAATTCTATTGGAAACTTTAGGCTGGGATGAGGAGAATTCTATTGGAAACTTTAGGCTGGGATGAGGAGAATTCTATTGGAAACTTTAGGCTGGGATGAGGAGAATTCTATTGGAAACTTTAGGCTGGGATGAGGAGAATTCTATTGGAAACTTTAGGCTGGGATGAGGAGAATTCTATTGGAAACTTTAGGCTGGGATGAGGAGAATTCTATTGGAAACTTTAGGCTGGGATGAGGAGAATTCTATTGGAAACTTTAGGCTGGGATGAGGAGAATTCTATTGGAAACTTTAGGCTGGGATGAGGAGAATTCTATTGGAAACTTTAGGCTGGGATGAGGAGAATTCTATTGGAAACTTTAGGCTGGGATGAGGAGAATTCTATTGGAAACTTTAGGCTGGGATGAGGAGAATTCTATTGGAAACTTTAGGCTGGGATGAGGAGAATTCTATTGGAAACTTTAGGCTGGGATGAGGAGAATTCTATTGGAAACTTTAGGCTGGGATGAGGAGAATTCTATTGGAAACTTTAGGCTGGGATGAGGAGAATTCTATTGGAAACTTTAGGCTGGGATGAGGAGAATTCTATTGGAAACTTTAGGCTGGGATGAGGAGAATTCTATTGGAAACTTTAGGCTGGGATGAGGAGAATTCTATTGGAAACTTTAGGCTGGGATGAGGAGAATTCTATTGGAAACTTTAGGCTGGGATGAGGAGAATTCTATTGGAAACTTTAGGCTGGGATGAGGAGAATTCTATTGGAAACTTTAGGCTGGGATGAGGAGAATTCTATTGGAAACTTTAGGCTGGGATGAGGAGAATTCTATTGGAAACTTTAGGCTGGGATGAGGAGAATTCTATTGGAAACTTTAGGCTGGGATGAGGAGAATTCTATTGGAAACTTTAGGGAAAAAAATATGAAGGGGATAATATAAACATTAGGGGAATTTTTTTCATTTCACAGCAAGGTGTCAAGGTTTTTAGAGTGTCTATAAGTTATTTGAGTGCATTTAGGAAATGTGCACTCTCTCACACACACACGCACAAATATATGGTGTGTGTGTGAGTGTGTGTGCTTATGTGTGTGTGTTATGATGTGTGTGTGTGTGTGTTTGAAATATTCGAATGTGAGATACCCTACTCTACTGCACGCTGTGCTGTGTGATAAAGTGATCTTGACCTCCGCTGTGCTGTGTCTGAGTACTGATACTAATAACGTGTGGCAGAAAGCGAGATTGAACTGGGGACACTATAGCACCAAACTGGGGACACTATAGCACCAAACTGGGGACACTTTAGAATCAAACTGGGGACACTTTAGCACCAAACTGGGGACACTTAAGCACCAGACTGGGGACACTTTAGTACCAAACTGGGGACACTTTAGCACCAAACTAGGGACACTTTAGCACCAAACTAGGGACACTTTAGCACCAAACTAGGGACACTTAAGCACCAAACTATGGACACTTTAGCACCAAACTGGGGACACTTTAGCACCAAACTAGGGACACTTTAGCACCAAACTGGGGACACTTTAGCACCAAACTGGGAACACAAACTGGGGACACTTTAGCACCAAACTAGGGACACTTTAGCACCAAACTAGGGACACTTTAGCACCAAACTAGGGACACTAGCACCAAACTAGGGACACTTTAACACCAAACTAGGGACACTTTAGCACCAAACTGGGGACACTTTAGAACCAGACTGGGGACAGTGGGGACACTTTAGCACCAAACTGGGGACACTTTAGCACCAAACTGGGGACAGTGGGGACACTTTAGCACCAGACTGGGGACACAAACTGGGGACACTTAAGCACCAAACTGGTGACACTTTAGCACCAAACTGGGGACAGTGGGGACACTTTAGCACCAAACTGGGGACAGTGGGGACACTTTAGCACCAAACTGGGGACACTTTAGCACCAAACTGGGGACAGTGGGGACACTTTAGCACCAAACTGGGGATACTTAAGCACCAGACTGGGGACACAAACTGGGGACACTTTAGCACCAAACTGGGGACACTTTAGCACCAGACTGGGGACACAAACTGGGGACACTTTAGCACCAAACTGGGGACACTTTAGCACCAGACTGGGGACACTTTAGCACCAAACTGGGGACAGTGGGGACACTTTAGCACCAAACTGGGGACACTTTAGCACCAAACTGGGGACAGTGGGGACACTTTAGCACCAAACTGGGGATACTTAAGCACCAGACTGGGGACACAAACTGGGGACACTTTAGCACCAAACTAGGGACACTTTAGCACCAAACTGGGGACACTTTAGCACCAGACTGGGGACACTTTAGCACCAAACTGGCGACACTTTAGTACCAAACTGGGAACACTTTAGCACCAAACTGATCAAACATTTTCCACCAAACTGGGGACAGTGGGGACACTTTAGCACCAAACTGGAAACAGAGGGGACACTTTACCACCAAACTTGGGACACTTTAGCACCAAACTGGGGACACTTTAGCACCAAACTGGCGACACTTTAGCACCAAACTGGGGACAGTGGGGACACTTTAGCACCAAACTGGGGACACTTTAGCACCAGACTGGGGACACAAACTGGGGACACTTTAGCACCAAACTGGGGTCACTTTAGCACCAGACTGGGGACACAAACTGGGGACACTTTAGCACCAAACTGGGGACACTTTAGCACCAGACTGGGGACATAAACTGGCGACACTTTAGCACCAGACTGGCGATACTTTAGCACCAGACTGGGGACACTTTAGCACCAAACTGGGGACACTTTAGCACCAAACTGGGGACACTTTAGCACCAAACTGATCAAACATTTTCTTTTCACCTAGCGACTGGCTATAATTGTGTTGACGCATGCGCAGTAGTGTGTATGCGTCATTCATGTCACAGTGTGAACTGAATGACTAACAGATAATTGGTCATTATTTTGTCATTAAATTATTTTTCGGCATAAAAATCTTGGAAGCAACATAGTTTTTGCTGTCGATGAGGACAGAGATTTGAATTCTGCCGATTCGAGGACGCGTCATTTTATTTTTTTCTGTCGGGTCGATTCTTGTTAATTTTTTCTACGTCGATTTAGCTTAAAGTAATTGATTTTACGATTAGACCGCCCGGCATTTCTGGGAAATCACCCCCCCCCCCCCACAATACTCCGACAACTAGCAGAGATGAATCGCTGTTAACTTTGTTTTATAGCCCCCCTCCCCCCATCCCGACCCTCTGCCCCCCCCCCACCCCAAACATCAAGAGAATATAGGGGAGACGTTGTTTTTTTTTGTCACTCTACGTTAGAGGGGATTACATAATTTCATCAGCTAATTGTCCGTTGATTAGGGCCATTATTTTAATTAAATTACCAATCGCCTATTACACCCGCTCACCAAGAGACTGTGTGCTGTGTGTGTGTGTTTGTGTGTGTGTGTTTGTCTTTATTGGCCTGATGGAAAGTGGGGTCAGATGCCTGCTGTGATCAACCCACGGTGACCAGTACTACGTCACATTTAGAACTGACCAGTACTACGTCACATTTAGAACTGACCAGTACTACGTCACATTTAGAACTGACCAGTACTACGTCACATTTAGAACTGACCAGTACTACGTCACATTTAGAACTGACCAGTACTACGTCACATTTAGAACTGACCAGTACTACGTCACATTTAGAACTGACCAGTACTACGTCACATTTAGAACTGACCAGTACTACGTCACATTTAGAACTGACCAGTACTACGTCACATTTAGAACTGACCAGTACTACGTCACATTTAGAACTGACCAGTACTACGTCACATTTAGAACTGACCAGTACTACGTCACATTTAGAACTGACCAGTACTACGTCACATTTAGAACTGACCAGTACTACGTCACATTTAGAACTGACCAGTACTACGTCACATTTAGAACTGACCAGTACTACGTCACATTTAGAACTGACCAGTACTACGTCACATTTAGAACTGACCAGTACTACGTCACATTTAGAACTGACCAGTACTACGTCACATTTAGAACTGACCAGTACTACGTCACATTTAGAACTGACCAGTACTACGTCACATTTAGAACTGACCAGTACTACGTCACATTTAGAACTGACCAGTACTACGTCACATTTAGAACTGACCAGCACTACGTCACATTTAGAACTGACCACTACTACGTCATATTTAGAACTGACCAGTACTACGTCACATTTAGAACTGACCAGTACTACGTCACATTTAGAACTGACCAGTACTACGTCACATTTAGAACTGACCAGTACTACGTCACATTTAGAACTAACCAGTACTACGTCATATTTAGAACTGACCAGTACAACGTCATATTTAGAACTGCCCAGTACTACGTCATATTTAGAACTGACCAGTACCACGTCATATTTAGAACTGCCCAGTACTACGTCATATTTAGAACTAACCAGTACCACGTCATAATTATAATATGTAAATGAGTAGGGCATGAAATTCTGATCAAGCGACCTTGACCTCACCAAGCAGCCCAAACAAACTGGAGCAGTTTTGATTATTGTCAAATTAATCAAGATGGATGGATCGGTTTATAAATATCGATACCATTTCCGGTGATTTCCGAAACATAATTCGGTAATCGATTATTGAATGTTGTGTAACTGAAGGTTTCAGGCATTTGTTGGGTGAAAGGGGAGGCTAGGGAGGGTAGAGGGGAAGGGAGGGGAGAGAGGAAGGGAGGGTAGGGAGGGAGGGTAGAGGGGAAGGGAGGGGAGGGAGGGAGGGGAGGGAGGGTAGGGAGGGTAGTGAGGGGAGGGAGGGTACAGTGTGGTAGCTGTTGGGTGGGGGGGGGGGTGTAAGTAGTGCCGTGGTGGGGAGGGGATGGTGTATTGCCGTGGTGCGGAGGGGATGGTGTATTGCCGTGGTGGGGAGGGGATGGTGTATTGCCGTGGTGGGGAGGGGATGGTGTATTGCCGTGGTGGGGAGGGGATGGTGTATTGCCGTGGTGGGGAGGGGATGGTGTATTGCCGTGATGGGGAGGGGATGGTGTATTGCCGTGGTGGGGAGGGGATGGTGTATTGCCGTGGTGGGGAGGGGATGGTGTATAGACGTGTAGACGTAGACCACACCCACTGTGCTGGATAAGATTAAGCATGTTTTGATTGGCCCAGATGTGGATTTAAAAAATACGAGAGCAGATTATCCCCGCTACGTCACATCCTGCGATGGCTAAAAGAAAAAAATTGTGAAATTGACGAGAAAATTGGAGCACGTATTAAATGGAGCAGGAACAATAGGGAGATAATCACAACAACAATAGGGGAGATAATCACAACAACAAACACAAATTGTGATTGGGGGGGTGATCGATGTTAAGCTCGAGTTGCTAAGCCCGACTTTACGATGGTCAAATTAATTGCCCCACTTAAAGTGGTCAAATTAATTGCCCGATCTAACCAGACAATTTAAAAAAAAACCATACGACATAATTTCAGCACATTATTTCAGTTTTTGTGTATTTATTTGAATTAAAAAGCGTAATCGATATGCAAGAAGTCGAAAAACTGACAGTGTACTTCATTATAACAAGGTAGTCAGTCAATTTAAACAGTAGATTGTCAGTTTTAACAGTAGATAGTCTGTAAACTTAAGACTAGATAGTTTGCAATTGTCGTATCTCAACAACCCCAGGTATTTAGTGTCTCCCTCACCCACCCCCTTCTGTTAGGGCAGGACCCTTGCTGTTGTTTACCTAGATCAGACAAACTAGAAGAGTAACAGACAAGTCTAACGCTATACAGACAAATCCTAACGGCCTAACGACAAAAAGAAGACCTAAAAATCCCAGATAGAAAGAACAAAAGCCTGATCCTACCATAGACAGATAAGTAAAGAAACCTAACCCCACCTTTAGACAGACGAACAAAAAAGTCTAACTCACATCCCAGACAGACATAAAACAATCCTAAATCTCCACTCCTAAATGAAGATTGAAGCTTTTCGCATGTCGCAGTTTACCTAGATGAGCGACAAAAGCCTACAGAGAGAGAAAAGAGCTAACTGTGTCAATTTAATTCCGCCATGATCAGAGGCCCAATCAAAGCACAGCCTCCCAGCACAAAGATCTCGATAAATTTATCTCATTCGTTCCACACACAAAAAATTAATTACTTAAATTTATTTAGCTTTACATTTTCTCTGAAAATAATTACTTTTTTTTAACACCGTTTTTTTATATTTGTGATTTTAATTAAGTTGGGCCGAGAGAAAATGATGGATAAGAACATTGATGAAACAGCTAAATCTGGTTCAAAAATCTTTGTAGGCTCGTAATTTTTTAATCCACAATCTCTGTGTACTGTCCTCGTTTGATCTTCGAATGAGTTTAAATCTGATTTTTGATGTTTTTGATGTGTGAGATCAACGGTAAATCAACATTTTAATAACACATCATAAAAAAATATGTAGGCGACACACAAATTTCAAATTCTTAATGCACAAAATGTTGGGGGGAAATGATAAATGATTTTAAACTTTGTCTAATAGTGTTGATCACTCAAATCATTTTCTTCTAGACTAATAAACTGTACGATTCTTATTTATTTTAGTGGATTAAATCCATATCTAAGTGCTACCATTAACTGTACGATTCTTTATTTTATTTTAGTGGATTAAATCCATATCTAAGTGCTACCATTAACTGTACGATTCTTTATTTTATTTTAGTGGATAAATCCATATCTAAGTGCTACCATCAACTGTACGATTCTTTATTATATTTTAGTGGATTAAATCCATATCTAAGTGCTACCATTAACTGTACGATTCTTTATTTTATTTTAGTGGATAAATCCATATCTAAGTGCTACCATCAACTGTACGATTCTTTATTTTATTTTAGTGGATTAAATCCATATCTAAGTGCTACCATCAACTGTACGCTTCTTTATTTTATTTTAGTGTATTAAATCCATATCTAAGTGCTACCATCCACACCATTTCAACTGGCCAGCTAGATCCTTCCTGTTTTGTCCTTGTGTTCAGTTACATCATAAATAATTTAAATACCTAAATCAATGTATGTAAGAGTTCAAATTAGATATGAGATGAGTTTGATATCAGGAGATATACGGCAAGAGTATGTTCAAAGATGTTGAACACCCACACACAAGTTGAACACCCCCACACACACAAGATGAACACCCACATACCAACAACCATTGTGACATTAGACAGAGCTAATCAGCAACATCAACATTGTACCACAGCTAGTTGTGATAGGGTGGTGAGAAATGTTGTTGATGTGGTCAGTGTTGTAGTTGTGTGTTCATTTGTTGTATATGTAGCTGCAGTTCTAGTAGTTGTTGATGGTGTTGGTGTCACGTTCTCGTTGTGTGTGATCAAGCTTACGGCGTGATCATTCTGGGATCACGTCAGGACACGTGATCTACCACACGATAACCGCCCAACAACGCTTTCAAGGTCACAAAAAAGTAAATCAAAATTAAAAGTTGATTGAAGTTTAGCTTCAATCTTTTCACAATGTCTTGTGTACACGGAATTATCACTCACAATCGTCAGCTATCTCTAGCAGTACCCAACAATCACCGACAACACCAACAATCATCAACAATCTTCAACAATCAGCAACAATCACCAACAGTCATCAACGATCTCTAACAATCGCCAACATTCTCCAACAATCACTAACAATCAACAACAAACACCAACAAACAACAATCACCAACAACCACCACAAATCACCAACAATCACCAGCAATCACCAATCTATACCATCCGTAGACTACCTGAAATTACCGTGTGCCGTCAACAAAAAACTTATTTCCACATTCGCTACTTTGTCGCTATTGATCTAACTGAATGACAGATTAGTTCTAAGTGGCGTCTACCATCACCATCTGGGGTAGGCCGTGTACCATCACCATCTGGGGTAGGCCGTGTACCATCACCATCTGGGGGAGGCTGTGTTTTTCTCTTACGTCTACCATCTACCATTTTCTCTGACATAAGTATAAAACTGTGGATGGTGACGACAGATGCTGGGGGGTCAGGACTTGATAGATGGATCCCTTGACGGAGACACGGAGAGCCACTCAAGGGGGATAATCGCAATAAACTTACCGGGAAGCGACGGTCTTTAAAGGGCACTATCATTATTTTTTGTTGACATAAAAGTGGTAAAGTCTGCTTGTTGATTTCACGAGCTGTCTTTTTAATGCAGCGATCTTAATGGGTTTTTATATAACGATCTGCTGGGTTTTTATATAACGATCTGCTGGGTTTTTATATAACGATCTACTGGGTTTTTATATAACGATCTGCTAATTTGAGAAAAATCTCTGTTTTCACGGTTATAACTTAGATTTATCCCACATATATTTATGTCTAATTCTTGCGCTTATCCCATATAAGTGTATGTATAATTGCTACACATAACCCAGATTTTTTTATGTCAAATCGGTGCACTTATTCCATATACTCCTATGAGTATACTTAGAACTTATGCTGTAAGTTTTGTTACAAAAATTTGACGAAGGTCTGATGTCGAAAATAAAATTCTTGTTTCGTTGAAATAGTTTCTTGTTTTCTCGTAAGTCGGTGATCTCTGCACCGAGTACTCGGTATCGATTACTTGGACTCATATCACAGTAAATACCACAGTAAATGGTGCAATATTTGACCACAGTAAATGGTGCGACATTTGACCACAGTAAATGGTGCGACATTTGACCACAGTAAATGGTGCAATATTTGACCACAGTAAATGGTGCAATATTTGACCACAGTAAATGGTGCGACATTTGACCACAGTAAATGGTGCAATATTTGACCACAGTAAATGGTGCAATATTTGACCACAGTAAATGGTGCGACATTTGACCACAGTAAATGGTGCAACATTTGACCACAGTAAATGGTGCAACACGCGGTGCTATTTAGTCTAACCGTAAACAAAACTGCCGACACACTGACACACGTGACGTACCAGTCTGTACACAAAAACACGGGGAATAAATCAGATGTCAACACCGGAAGTTCATTTTGTCTAAGTCGGCGCCGAACATGCGCAGTTCCATTGCTTTCTCTGACGTCTGCTTAATTTATTCAGAGACGGATATTTTTTTTTAAACGTGTACAGTTATTTTTTTTTTATTTGAATGGAGATTCGTGTAACCGCTGCTAGTAGGGTTTTCAGTTGAATTTCTAATTCAGTTGTTGTAAATTTGATCCTAAATTGGTGTATTTAGTCACATATATATGGCCAAAACAAGGCCGTTTGGTTGGTTAATGACCACATTTAGCTGTTTGTACTCTCCACTTGTCTAAAGCTACCTGGATTGAACTCACAAACAAATTGTTGTTGATCCATGACGTAGTTTGTGGTTTAAGGTCTGGTTTCCGCTGGAAAACATTCACGAGTGAGATTCTAAGAAGGATAACTCTGGCAGCTGTATAGATGGGGGGGGGGGGCAACTCTACGCAACTCTATTTATAGCAACACAAGGTCAGAGGTCAGCGAGTTTATTCAGTCAGACATGGCTGGCATCACGTGTAACACGTGCTAGTTCAGGGCATTATAACATCACAGGGCAGAAAAGGGCACTGTAAATATGGCGGACAACAGCTGGGCAGAGAGACGTACGAAGTTACACGTCGGTCGGTGTAAAGTGGGATGTGGTGGTGCCACCTTCACCTGTCTGTCGTGGGTTCGGATCCCTGGGAGGGGGGGGGGATATACTGTTCTAAAGACTAGCAGCCGCAGGTTTGGTAGCTGGTTATTGTACTGACCTCACTTGGGCCATGAGCCACACTACTAGAGCCATGAGCCATAGTACTAGAGCCATGAACCACAGTACTAGAGCCATGAGCCACAGTACTAGAGTCATGAGCCAAAGTACTAGAGCCATGAGCTAGAGCCATGAGCCATAGTACTAGAGCCATGAACCACAGTACTAAAGTCATGAGCCAAAGTACTAGAGCCATGAGCTAGAGCCATGAGCCACAGTACTAGGAGCCATGAGCCACGGTACTAGAGCCATGAGCCACGGTACTAGAGTCATGAGCCATAGTACTAGAGTCATGAGCCACAGTACTAGAGTCATGAGCCAAAGTACTAGAGCCATGAGCTAGAGCCATGAGCCACAGTACTAGTGCCATGAGCCACGGTACTAGAGTCATGAGCCATAGTACTAGAGCCATGAGCTAGAGCCATGAGCCACAGTACTAGAGCCATGAGCCACAGTACTAGAGCCATGAGCCACGGTACTAGAGTCATGAGCCACAGTACTAGTCATGAGCCACAGTA
Source organism: Physella acuta (assembly GCF_028476545.2). Taxonomy (NCBI): domain Eukaryota; kingdom Metazoa; phylum Mollusca; class Gastropoda; family Physidae; genus Physella; species Physella acuta. The sequence continues at coordinate 23,808 of NW_026733422.1, forward strand.
CTAGAGCCATGAGCCACAGTACTAGAGCCATGAGCCACGGTACTAGAGTCATGAGCCACGGTACTAGAGTCATGAGCCATAGTACTAGAGCCATGAGCTAGAGCCATGAGCCACAGTACTAGAGCCATGAGCCACAGTACTAGAGCCATGAGTCACTATGTTCTTAAAAGGGACACATTTAAAAGCTGAACAATTACGTTGTGTGTACTAATTAACTGTACTCATCATTACACTTCAAATTTCGGCCGTCAATTTTATACAGCAACTTTTTATATCTTCACTCATAAATTAACAATTAGTTCCTAATTAATTACATTTTTGCTTTTTGAAACGTTGAACTAAAATTTTAGGCATGTTTTTGTTCGCATGTTGACTAAAGACGTCATTTGATTTTTACCGTCAATTAAGACGTCATTTGATTGTTGCCGTCAATTAAGACGTCATTTGATTGTTGCCGTCAATTATGAGGTCATTTGATTATTGCCGCCAATTATGACGTCATTTGATTATTCCCGTCAATTAAGACGTCATTTGATTATTGCCGTCAATTAAGACGTCATTTGATTATTACCGCCAATTAAGACGTCATTTTATTATTACCGCCAATTAAGACGTCATTTGATAACTTATGACACCAAAAGACGTTATGCTCATTCCTGACGTCAGCCATCCAATGACGCCACGTGTCATATGTTATCCTACCAAGCAGACAACTCATCCACCTTTTTGTTACGTTGTGGCGCTGACCCAGTGTACTTTCACTTTCGGCGCTCCAGTTTTTTTAAACAGTCGTCACGTGACCAGGCGGCCTTGAGAATCGATCACAGCGGGTGATCGACGTGATCGACGGCTGATTGCCCCAATGGCTGGCTAATTGTAGGCTAGTAGACCTAACCGGCACTAAATTGCCGGCTGCCGTGACTAAATCTGCCGGCTGCCGTGACTCATCTAGTCTAGACATCGGAAATTAGCTCGCGCGTTTTTTTAGGGGTGGCTATTTATAGATCGCTTTTTGTGCTCGAGTTTATCGTCGTTTTACTGTGGGAGGAAGTGACGAGGGCAATACGATGTTGTCATGTCAGAGTGACTTGTTGACGTGTCAGTCGTAGCTCATGTCAGTTGTATTGACTAATGTCATGTCACTATTCACTAATGTCATGTCAGTGTTGACTAATGTCGTGTCAGTATTGACTAATGTCATGTCACTATTGACTAATGTCACAATAATGTCATGTCACTATTGACTAATGTCACAATAATGTCATGTCACTATTGACTAATGTCACAATAATGTCAGGTCACTATTGACTAATGTCACAATGCCCAGTGATATGATCGCCCAATACTAAACCGATGAGTTACTAATGACAAAGTTAATTAATTGTATTTAAATTCCCCTGAGTGATTTGAAGTGAGCTTTGTAAATTATGACGGCTGGCCTAAAATATCTTCGTTGACTAATCAATTAAATTAGTTTATAAAGACGCTAAAATGCATATAAATTGTAACAGTTAATTACGGTGATTGAAACCTTTAAAATTGACCACTACACTAAACTGGATTAATTACAGTGATTGAGACTATTCACATAGATCACTACACCAAACTGAATAAACGAACGATAAGACACCCACACCCCAATTCTAATGTGTAGGTCATTCATCAAGTGTCACATACAAACCAAACACAAACGTTACTCACTGTTTGTTGATCAAGTACTACTGACGTCTGATATAAATCCTCCTTGAAACTACTTCGAGCAGAGGTTGTTTAAAAAATGTGAAGCAACTAAAAGCGAACGTACGAGAGAACACGAGGCGAGGCGCGTCGATTTGATGACGTGCGAGCGGTCTTTTCGAAAAACGTTTTTCAGTTGATATTTATTTGATGAGCGAGAGCAGCTCGCGCCGGTCACAAGCGGAAGTTCGGTCGTCTGCTAGGCAGGCGCCGCGGTGTTGGTGGTCACCTGATGACCGTCACAACGTCACTAAACGTCACTGCTCCTGACGTCAGTGACCACCATAACGAATGACGTCACTGACAGTCGCTCAAACGGTCGACGATTCATGATAATTTTATTTGTTTTTAGCTTCCGAAAGTTTAAGTTTCCGTAGCTATGCGGACATTTTGTTTTTCCTGACTGTTGGGACATTTTGTTTCCTTAGCTACTGAGACATTTATTTTTTTCCCTAGCTACGGGGACATTTCTGGATCCTGAGGGTGATGACTTTCAATCAGATCAGCACTGTATTTGGCCGACAACCCGCCCCCCCCCCCCCCCCCCGTAAACGGAAAAAAGTCACAGGAAAAAAAAAACACGGAAAAAAGTCAAGTTTTTTCTAGGAAACAAAGTCACAGAAAAAAAGTCACAGTGGAAAAATTTTATCGGAAAAAAAGTCACAGAAATAAAGTCACAGAAAAAAAGTCACAAAAATCTTTTTAGAAATATTTTTATTAATTTGTTAAGAATTGTAAAATTGTGTATGTTTATTGTTGTGGGTTGTATTTTTTGATAGCATAAATTATTTATAGACGTTAAAAGCATTATGATTTATAACAACTGTAAGTAAAAATACTCTAAGATAATTTACACAACAATCTCAACTTGTTACGTATTTAGTTAAATACGCGGTAGAAAAGTTAATTATAAAAGAAATTTAGAAATTTAGGCAAATTTTGCCGTAGGCTATTCACTGGTCGGCCTCTCCTCAGTAGGCATTGTCCGAACATATTTTGTGTTGTTGACGTTACGCGTCAATGACAGCCTATGAACCTTGTCCGCTTTCTGTTTTGATCCTAAGTTTTGTTATGTAATGAGCGTGATAAATGTGGACAGTAAAGGTGGTTGAACTAAACATAACTATTGTTGCCATGAGTTGAGGGCAGCAAGTCAGATGAACTTACCATTTCACGGTAATTTAATATTGGTATTTTAAAAAAAACACGATGAAAACCGTGGACTTTGGAGCATTCTATTAAATGCTACTTATCTTAAGTTTAACATAATTACAATCTACATACTTCATCTATAATAATAGTTTCGCTGTCTGTCTATCTATCTATCTATCTATCTATCTATCTATCTATCTATCTATCTATCTATCTATCTATCTATCTATCTATCTATCTATCTATCTATCTATCTATCTATCTATCTATCTATCTATCTATCTATCTATCTATCTATCTATCTATCTATCTATCTATCTATCTATCTATCTATCTATCTATCTATCTATCTATCTATCTATCTATCTATCTATCTATCTATCTATCTATCTATCTATCTATCTATCTATCTATCTATCTATCTATCTATCTATCTATCTATCTATCTATCTATCTATCTATCTATCTATCTATCTATCTATCTATCTATCTATCTATCTATCTATCTATCTATCTATCTATCTATCTATCTATCTATCTATCTATCTATCTATCTATCTATCTATCTATCTATCTATCTATCTATCTATCTATCTATCTATCTATCTATCTATCTATCTATCTATCTATCTATCTATCTATCTATCTATCTATCTATCTATCTATCTATCTATCTATCTATCTATCTATCTATCTATCTATCTATCTATCTATCTATCTATCTATCTATCTATCTATCTATCTATCTATCTATCTATCTATCTATCTATCTATCTATCTATCTATCTATCTATCTATCTATCTATCTATCTATCTATCTATCTATCTATCTATCTGTCTGACAAGAACGCTCTAGAGAAAAGACAAGCAATTTAAAAACATGCACAGTGAAACGAAAACGAAATATGACGTCGACACATTTAGCACAGAGTTGAAAATAATCTCACAGTAATATAATGACGTCATTGATTCTGGCGTAAACATTGAATAAAGAGGAAATGTTGTCTAATCTAAGTGGTTTGCGTGAAGAGTTTCTTGCATACAATTCTTCGGGTAGGGGCGAAGCCCCACCCCCCGCGTAAGAACGTCTGAGCCCCTCCCCCTCCCCAACTCAAAAGAAATTTCTTCATCGATACTCTATAATAAAATTACCGCCTAATTAATGTGTCTAATCTCAAAAGTGGTTTTCTTGCAATTTCTTTAATGCAATTCTTCGGGTAGTGGCTAAGCGCGCCATCAGTGTTTCTTTCTGACTTTTTCCTCCCCGGAAAGGGGTGGGGGTAATTGAAATTTTCGGGGGCGGGGGTAGAATTTTCGGGGAGGGGGCGGACACTGGAAAAAGTATATAATTATATTTCGTTGAATGGGACGGTAGACATGTTTTTTTTTTGGGGGGGGGGGGCGGGGGGGGGGGGGTGGTGTGTGTGTGTGGGGGGGGGGGGTGGTGTGTGTGGGGGGTGGGGGGGTGGTGTGTGTGGGGGGTGGGGTGGTGTGTGTGGGGGGTGGGGGGGTGGTGTGTGTGGGGGGTGGGGTGGTTTTAGTTTAGACTTTTTCCTCCCCGGAGAGGGGTGGGGGGTACTTGAAATTTTCGGGGGCGGGGGTAGAATTTTCGGGGAGGGGGCGGACACTGGAAAAAGTATATAATTATATTTCGTTGAATGGGACGGTATACATGTTTTTTGGGGTGTGGGGGGTGGGGGGTGTGGGGGGTGGTGGGGGTGGGGGTGGTGTGTGTGGGGGTGGGGTGGTGGGTGGGGGGTGGGGGGGTGTGTGGGGGGGGTGGTTTTAGTTTAGAGAAAAGAGACAGCACTATCAGCCTAGCGCCCGGTGTATCCTTCCTCAACGGGCCATTTTTCTCGTAATAAATATTTTTGGATGAATTATAAAAATTCCTATGCGTATACAGCCTACACACATTACATTACATTTAATTAATCGTAAGTTAATTTGCACTCTCTAAATATTTATAATACATACAAGTATTAACAAATATCATGCAAATATATATTTGTGACTTTTTTTCCTGTGACTTTTTTTCCTGTGACTTTTTATCCTGTGACTTTTTTTCTGTGTTTTTTTTTCCTGTGTTTTTTTCCTGTGACTTTTTTTTCCTACAATTCCCCCCCCCCCCCCCCCCAATCTTATCACTGGTTGGCTGACTGTCCAATCCCCAGTATGCCAGGCGCCATATTTGATCCCAGCCCTGGCCCCTCACTTTTCTACATCAGCAACATCTGAATACAACATCAGCAACATCTGAACACAACATCAGCAACATCTGAATACAACATCAGCAACATCTAAATACAACATCAGCAACATCTAAATACAACATCAGCAACATATTAATACAACATCAACAACATCTGAATACAACATCAGCAACATCTAAATACAACATCAGCAACATCTAAATACAACATCAGCAACATATTAATACAACATCAACAACATCTGAATACACCTCAACAACATCTGAATACAACATCAGCAACATCTGAATACAACATCAACAACATCTGAATACAACATCAGCAACATCTAAATACAACATCAGCAACATCTAAATACAACATCAGCAACATATTAATACAACATCAACAACATCTGAATACAACATCAGCAACATCTAAATACAACATCAGCAACATCTAAATACAACATCAGCAACATATTAATACAACATCAACAACATCTGAATACAACATCAGCAACATCTAAATACAACATCAGCAACATCTAAATACAACATCAGCAACATATTAATACAACATCAACAACATCTGAATACACCTCAACAACATCTGAATACAACATCAGCAACATCTGAATACAACATCAACAACATCTGAATACAACATCAGCAACATCTAAATACAACATCAGCAACATCTAAATACAACATCAGCAACATATTAATACAACATCAACAACATCTGAATACACCTCAACAACATATGAATACAACATCAGCAACATCTGAATACAACATCAACAACATCTGAACACAACATCAGCAACATCTGAATACAACATCAGCAACATCTAAATACAACATCAGCAACATCTAAATACAACATCAGCAACATATTAATACAACATCAACAACATCTGAATACACCTCAACAACATCTGAATACAACATCAGCAACATCTGAATACAACATCAACAACATCTGAATACAACATCAGCAACATCTAAATACAACATCAGCAACATCTAAATACAACATCAGCAACATATTAATACAACATCAACAACATATTAATACAACATCAACAACATCTGAATACACCTCAACAACATATGAATACAACATCAGCAACATCTGAATACAACATCAACAACATCTGAATACAACATCAGCAACATCTGAATACAACATCAGCAACATCTGAATACAACATCAGCAACATCTGAACACAACATCAGCAACATCTGAATACAACATCAGCAACATCTAAATACAACATCAGCAACATCTAAATACAACATCAGCAACATATTAATACAACATCAACAACATCTGAATACAACATCAGCAACATCTAAATACAACATCAGCAACATCTAAATACAACATCAGCAACATATTAATACAACATCAACAACATCTGAATACAACATCAGCAACATCTAAATACAACATCAGCAACATCTAAATACAACATCAGCAACATATTAATACAACATCAACAACATCTGAATACACCTCAACAACATCTGAATACAACATCAGCAACATCTGAATACAACATCAACAACATCTGAATACAACATCAGCAACATCTAAATACAACATCAGCAACATCTAAATACAACATCAGCAACATATTAATACAACATCAACAACATCTGAATACACCTCAACAACATATGAATACAACATCAGCAACATCTGAATACAACATCAACAACATCTGAACACAACATCAGCAACATCTGAATACACCTCAACAACATATGAATACAACATCAGCAACATCTGAATACAACATCAACAACATCTGAATACACCTCAACAACATATGAATACAACATCAGCAACATCTGAATACAACATCAACAACATCTGAATACACCTCGACAACCGACTTCCTGATTCTCGCCCCTCAATTGATCGGACCTTAATTAACAGCCTATTCTCAGCATCATTACATTTTTTTAAATTAAATAAATGTGTAATTAGCCTTGACAGCTCGGTACACATGTTTTGATGACGTCAGTACACTTGGAAAAGACGCGTCAACAGCGAACAGACAGTGATGTTAATTAAAGTTTTATGCTAGAATATTTATAGGCTGGCTGATCTTGACAGGGAACATTCTATCCAGGTAGGGAACATCCTAACTAGATAGGGAACATTCTAACTAGACAGGGAACATCCTAACAAGACAGGGAACATCCTAACAAGACAGGGAACATCCTAACAAGACAGGGAACATCCTAACAAGACAGGGAACATCCTAACAAGACAGGGAACATCCTAACTAGACAGGGAACATCCTAACCAGATAGGGAACATCCTAACTAGACAGGGAACATCCTAACTAGACAGGAAACATCCTAACCAAACAGGGAACATCCTAACTAGACAGGGAACATCCCATCCTAACCACACAGGGAACATAACACCTGTAAATCAGTCAGAAGATGGCCGTCGTCACGTGTCTCATCACGTGGGGGGTGACGTGGACAATAGCCAGGTATCCCGGGCGAGTAATTGTGGCTAGCAGACGTCAACAGCTAGTGGTAAAAGACGCGTGCTTGTGGCGGGAGATGCTTCAGACAACAGGCGCATGTCGTGTTGGATCACGTCTGGTACTGGTGGACAGTCACGTGACTGTCCCTGTTAGACAGACAGACAGACAGACAGACAGACAGACAGACAGACAGACAGACAGACAGACAGACAGACAGACAGACAGACAGACAGACAGACAGACAGACAGACAGACAGACAGACAGACAGACAGACAGACAGACAGACAGACAGACAGACAGACAGACAGACAGACAGACAGACAGACAGACAGACAGACAGACAGACAGACAGACAGACAGACAGACAGACAGACAGACAGACAGACAGACAGACAGACAGACAGACAGACAGACAGACAGACAGACAGACAGACAGACAGACAGACAGACAGACAGACAGACAGACAGGCAGACAGGCAGGCAGGCAGGCAGGCAGGCAGGCAGGCAGGCAGACAGACAGACCAGACAGACATTGATAGTCTGCCTACAGCCCAAAACATCTAAAAACATCTATAGACAAACATTCTAACGACAGACCAAGATATCTTTAAACAGACATAGGCAGTCTGCTTACAGTATAACAGTCTGCCCACAGTCTAACAGTCTGCCCACAGTCTAACAGTTTGCCCACAGTCTAACAGTCTGCCCACAGTCTAACAGTCTGCCCACAGTCTAACAGTCTGCCCACAGTCTAACAGTCTGCCCACAGTCTAACAGTCTGCCCACAGTCTAACAGTCTGCCCACAGTCTAACAGTCTGCCCACAATCTAACAGTCTGCCCACAGTCTAACAGTCTGCCCACAGTCTAACAGTCTGCCCACAGTCTAACAGTCTGCCCACAGTCTAACAGTCTGCCCACAGTCTAACAGTCTGCCCACAGTCTAACAGTCTGCCCACAGTCTAACAGTCTGCCCACAGTCTAACAGCCTGCCCACAGTCTAACAGTCTGCCCACAGTCTAACAGCCTGCCCACAGCCTGCCCACAGTCTGCCCACAGTCTAACAGCCTGCCCACAGTCTAACAGCCTGCCCACAGTCTAACAGTCTGCCCACAGTCTAACAGCCTGCCCACAGTCTAACAGCCTGCCCACAGTCTGCCCACAGTCTGCTCACAGTCTAACAGTCTGCCCACAGTCTAACAGTCTGCCCACAGTCCCTGACTCTGTCTAGCAAACACTCTCCACTAACCACACGAAGCGTTATGAAGAGCTCTCGACCCCCCCCCCCCACCCTACCCCCACCCCCACCCATGTTGACTCGGTCAAGTGTTGAGGGGTGGGGTGGGTCAGTTAATTGGCGGGAGTCACGTGGCCCAGCTTCCGTCTGTCACCTGCTGGTCAGTCCAGCTAAACCCTGACCACTGGGGTCGGGACCCGGGGCTAGCCTACGATTATCTCAAGTGCTCTGTTCGTACGATACCTCTGGCATCGATACTTTTCGTGGGCTTAAAATAGAATCTGCCTCGGGAGAAGTTCCGTCATTTGTAGAGAGAGTTCAGATTGACAAGATTGGGAGTTTAAATAGTGACACAATAAAATCAATATTGTCAAAACACCTAATTATATCTGTCATTATCGATACTGTGATGGTTCCAATCAGTGGTATCTGCTAGAATCGATACTGTGATAGCCAGCAATCAGTTGTATCTTATAGTATCGATACTTTGATGGCCAGCAATCAGTTGACTGTTTTCGATATGACTCATCCACGTCTTTGAAACCTCATCGGCTAGTGGCCGGTCCAATTTAATTAACGGCTAACGTGGGCTCGATTCAAATCGGATTAAAACAGGACGACCATCGGGGGCTTATGGGGAGACAGATGGAGAGAAATACTTGATCATGGGGAGACAGATGGAGAGAAAACTTGATCAGGGGGAGACAGATGGAGAGAAATACTTGATCATAGTGACACCACGGACAGAGAGAAAAACTTGATCATAGTGAGACCACGGGCAGAGAGAGAGAGAGAGAGAGAGAGAGAGAGAGAGAGAGAGAGAGAGAGAGAGAGAATTTGGGAGAGAATGAAAGTAAAATATGAATATCACAAACATAGTTCAGAGGAAAATGAAAGCAAATTGGTCTTGTGATGAGGGGAGGTAATTCAGATAATTCAATTATCTCTCAGCTGGGAAGTGAAAAGATTTTCTACTGTAAGACTCCCACACAAAGGCCCACACAATGCCCCACACCGGCCCCACACAGAGAGGCGGAAGTGATTGAGAGGACAAGGTAACAATAAAACATGGCTGGTTCACATACGAAAAGAAACGAAAAAATTTTAGGTTTGAATTTTTTATCACCCGCTATATATGTAGGTGAAGATAGCTGGATGGCCTTCGGTGATGTTTGTATCTGATACTGTTGTATCAGAGGGGGCGTGGTCATAAGTTGGGACAACCCTCAGTCCATCCAGCTCTGATGGGTACCTAGCATGAGTTGGAGAAATTAAACAACAGACATAGTGAGGAGCTAGCCGTCCATTTTCTTATGTTTTTTTCATATGACCAATGGTCTGTCGTTTCTTTATCTCCTAGCATTTCCTGTTAACTCTTTCTTCTACTTCTCTTTCTCTTTCTCGATATATATATATATATATATATATATATATATATATATATATATATATATATATATATATATATATATATTCCTCGCTGTTCATCATGTGACCACAACCAATCACAAACGCATGTTTAACAATGTTTAACATTTCACGAGACAGACAAAACAAAATGGTCTTTTCATCATTTCGACGGAATTTTAATTAGTCTGACAATAAAAAAATCTTAAAATAAACAAACTATTTAGTCGGAATTTAAATTTTGCAATTTTGAAAATAGCAATGACCTGAAAACATTCCAGTAATATTTTTTTTAACCCAAGTTAACTTTTGTTTATTTAACTGCTCGTGTTTCTGTTCTCGCCAAAAACATTTTTAATTAAAACTTTAAGAAAGTTTGAAAACAAATGATTAGGGAGGGCGGGGGGGGGGGGGATATTGTGATTTACAGAGCACATTTTGTTAACAACAAAATAACTATTCGCGCTGACAAAATAAAGACACAAATCATGAAATGTTGTTTGTGTGTCAATTTGTCACAACTTATGACTGTAAGCTGATGATTGGGATGGTAGATGGGGATTTTTCTGGATGGATGAGTTGTTAAAATTATATATGTATACATATATGTATATTAAATATATTCATATATATATATATAATATACATATATGTATATATATATATATATATATATATATATATATATATATATATATATATATATATATATATATATATATATATATATATATATATATATTTATTTATTTATTTATTTATTTATTTATATATATATATATTTATATACACATATATATACACATATATATATATACATATAAACACATATATACAATTATATATACATATATATTTACACATTTCTCTATATATACATACATATTTTTGTCATCTGTTTGGGATGTTTATATATGTGCATATATATATATATATATATATATATATATATATATATATATATATATATATATATATATATATATATATATATATATATATATATATATATATATACAAAACTAGGAATGTTTTTGTAAAATCTAATTTATAACTGCTTGTAAAAATAAAAACATATTTCTAATTGAATAATTTTTTAAAATTTTGTCAAGCAGAAACTGTGCACATAGAATTATGTTTACATACAAGCTCATAAATTTTCCAATAACCAATATTGGATTGACACGTTCAATAACATAAAGGCCGAATGCGATTCCAACCAAAGGAAAGACAATCACAAGAACGTTTTTTCGACGATGTGACGAGATTGCGTCCCTTGGCTGAAAGAAGTTTCCAGTAAAACAGCAACACTCTGCCCTTAAAGAAATTCTATGATGTATGGCTATAAGTATAATGCTACGAAGATGTGCATTTCTATAGATCTGATCTACTCTACAGTTGTATCATTTGGTGGCGTGGTAAGATTAGAATGTAGCAATGGTCTTTAACTTGAGAGTGGCATTCTGGGAAGTGGCACCAAACGGCTGTTGTCAGTATACGGTTGACCACAAGGGCAGAAGGCACCAAACAACAGCTGTGGTCAGTGTGTGATTGACCACAAGGGCAGAAGGCACCAAACAACAGCTGTGGTCTGTGTGTGGTTGACCACAAGGGCAGAAGGCACCAAACCACAGCTGTGGTCTGTATGCTTGACCACAAGGGCAGAAGGCACCAAACCACAGCTGTGGTCTGTATGCTTGACCACAAGGGCAGAAGGCACCAAACCACAGCTGTGGTCTGTATGCTTGACCACAAGGGCAGAAGGCACCAAACCACAGCTGTGGTCTGTATGCTTGACCACAAGGGCAGAAGGCACCAAACAACAGCTGTGGTCCATGTATGGTTGACCACAAGGGCAGAAGGCACCAGGCACCAAACAACAGCTGTGGTCAGTGTGTGGTTGACCACAAGGGCAGACAATGCCATATCTAATACTGACAAAACCCCAAAGTCCCTTCTGAACCAATCGTGTGACATTTTGGTCACGTGATCGCTACACCAGTGAGTCATGTGACAAAACAGTCACGTGATGACCACACCAGTGGAACGTATGCAGGATGGCGGGATCTAGGAGCTTTAGATAGGTGGTGACTAAACACCTGACACCCCAAGCCTTGACACCTCGCCCTCACACGACCCGACTTCACCCCACCCCCTCCCACACCCCTACACCTCCACCACCACACATCCCCACGAATGAACACGCACCTAAATCAACCGAACAAAATTACGATTTCGGTTGACAAACCGGAAGTGGGAAGCCATTACGTGTCGCTCACGTGACATGACGTGGTCAGGTTGAACTGTGGTGACCTTCCTCTGATGACCTCAAGAGTCACAAGATGGACGGCCAATGGTAGCGACCATTCAAGTCAGTTAGTTGAAGTGGGGGTGGGGGAGGGCGGGGGGCACTTTTCTCACTCCTGATGGCTGTTTCGATTTATCGAGTACTTTTTGGTCACACTATGGGTTCTGTGACTATCAGAGGCCAGATTTATCGAGTACTTTTGGCGGGTTTAGTATGGTGACTTTCGTAAACCAGATTTATCGAGTACTTTTGGCGGGTTTAGTATGGTGACTTTCGTAAACCAGATTTATCGAGTACTTTTGGCGGGTTTAGTATGGGTTATGTGACTTCCATAAACCAGATTTCTCGAGTACAAAATGTAAACATTCCCTCATCATGTCGGACCATACAACAAAGTTTATAAAACATTTTTTATAAAGGGGTCATCCATAAATGACGTCACGCCTTTTTGACGATTTTTACCCCCCCCCCCCCCACCTCCCCTCCGTTACACACCGTCACAAAAAGCCAGTCCCCCACCCCTAAAATGACGTCACACCTCAGCCTATAACCCCCCCCCCCCCCTCAGAATTGCAGTTGAATTCTTTTTTAAATATCGATATTTTTCCAAAATCTTTTCTGAACTCTGTCAAAATAGAGTATTTTAATCAACTCCTATTACAATTTATTAAAACAGTTTTCTAAAACTCGAAATAACGTCTACAATTCGTTTTCTAACATTGCTTTTTTATAATGCAAAAGTGTGACGTCGCACTATCTGAACCCCCCCCCCCTCATCACACACCGTCACAAATTTACGGACCCCCCCCCCTCCCCCACATGAGTGTGACGTCATTTATGGACTACCCCTAAAGTTTATACAACAATTTTTGTAAAGTTTATACAACACCTTTACAAAGTTTAAAAACATTAGCAAACTTCTTTATTCACCTTAAACATGTTAAAAAAAAACTCATATTAACATCTGTTGTAACATCATTTCTTTCTGACATGTTTATAAGGAGAATGTTTGAATTAAAATTTAATTAACTAGTGTACACATTAATATGGCTGCGTTGATGAAGAATTAGAAATTTTTATTTAATTAAAATTATTTTTGAAGCTAATGTCGATTTAACTTTTAATTAAAGAAAAGAGATGTTCATGTTGTCGATAATAAATCCATTCCTTCACGATTCTTTCTTTTAGTCTTATGGTAATAGGAATTTTTTCAAACTGGTTGGACATTTTAAAAGGATGCTTATTCTTATGTTTTATTTGATTCGTTCAAACTATATCGTATGCAGCGCTTATAAGCAGAAGTGTTTTTAGTCAGAGAAGATTTTATTGAAGAATAGGCTGTTAAAAGACACGTTTTTCGTAAAAAGGACTCATGTTAGACTCATATCCATACATCCCACACACACACACATCCACACACCAAACACATACCCACACATTCCACACGCCCACACATTCCACACGCCCACACATTCCACACGCCCACACATCCCACACACCCACACATTCCACACACCCACACATCCCACACGCCCACACATTCCACACGCCCACACATTCCACACGCCCACACATTCCACACGCCCACACATTCCACACACCCACACATCCCACACACCCACACATTCCACACGCCCACACATTCCACACACCCACACATCCCACACACCCACACATCCCACACACCCACACATTCCACACGCCCACACATCCCACACACCCACACATTCCACACACCCACACATCCCACACACCCACACATCCCACACACCCACACATTCCACACGCCCACACATTCCACACGCCCACACATCCCACACACCCACACATTCCACACGCCCACACATTCCACACGCCCACACATTCCACACGCCCACACATCCCACACACCCACACATCCCACACACCAAATACATACCCACACATCCACACACCCACACATCCACACACCCACACATCCCACACACCAAATACATACCCACGCACTCACACACCCACACATCCCACACACCCACACATCCCACAGACCCACACACTCACACACCCACACACCCACACATCTCACCCATCCACACATTCCACACACACCCACACATCCCACACACCCACACATCCCACACACCCACACATCACACAGACCCACACACTCACACACCCACACACCCACACATTCCACACACCCACACACCCACACACCCACGCACTCACACATCACACAGACCCACACACTCACACACCCACACACCCACACATTCCACACACCCACACACCCACACACCCACGCACTCACACACCCACACACTCACACACCCACACACCCACACATCACACAGACCCACACACTCACACACCCACACACCCACACATTCCACACACCCACACATTCCACACACCCATACACCCACACACCCACGCACTCACACACCCACACACACACACACCACACATCTCAGACACCAAACACATACCCACACATTCCACACACCCACACACCCACACACTCACACATCCCACCCATCCACACATTCCACACACACCCACACACCAAACATGTCTATGTCTATGTCTATGTCTATGTCTATGTCTATGTCTATGTCTATGTCTATGTCTATGTCTATGTCTATGTCTATGTCTATGTCTATGTCTATGTCTATGTCTATGTCTATGTCTGTGTCTGTGTCTGTGTCTGTGTCTGTGTCTGTGTCTGTGTCTGTGTCTGTGTCTGTGTCTGTGTCTGTGTCTGTGTCTGTGTCTGTGTCTGTGTCTGTGTCTGTGTCTGTGTCTGTGTCTATGTCTATGTCTGTGTCTGTGTCTGTGTCTGTGTCTATGTCTATGTCTATGTCTATGTCTGTGTCTGTGTCTGTGTCTATGTCTGTGTCTGGTATTTAGTTCAAGCACACTAGACCGTGTGTAACACAGATGTTTTGACATGTTTGGACATGTGACATTTGACAATTTGTCATATGTGTCACGTTGGAAATGTTTTATAGCCATCATTCTGTGTCATACATCTCACATGGAACTAGGTTTCATGTCGTGTAGTGGGAACTATATATATTATGTCGTGTAGTAGGAACTATATATCTTATCAAAGTCGGGTAAATATTGTGTGATAGTGCGAGTATTAAACACCAACACCCCCTCCACTCCACACACACACATACATACACACACATAGACACACACACATAGAAATACAAATACATATAAACACACACACACATATAGACACGCAGAGAGAGCCACGTGACTTGAGTGGACGGTCCATCACGTGAGTGACAGAAGCAGGAGACCAATTGTAACACCTCGCTGGCTACAGGCGGAAGTTACTCCAGGAGAAACGTTTTTATTTCTAGATGTTTCTTCTGGGTGGGGGATGGGTGGGATGGGGGTGGTGACTTGGAGTTTGGGGTGGTGTCTAAGGGAGGTGGGAGGTGGTTCTGGGGAGGTGGGAGGGGTGTGTGTGTAGTCTGGAGGTGGTGGGGGGGGGTGTTGGTGGTTCTGGGGAGGTGGAAGGGGTGTGTGTGTAGTCTGGAGGTGGTGGGGGGGGGGTGTTGGTGGTTCTGGGGAGGTGGGGGGGGGGGTGGTTGTGTTTGCAGGAAAGTGGTTCTCAAATTGTATGCCTCTCTGCGTGTATAATATATCAGATAGAAGGCAGAAGTAAGGCATATATTAGGCAGGAGCCTTGCAAGTGTGAATCAGACATAACACAGTCGATGTATCAAATGTGAACCGGGCATATCGCACATGTGAAGGCGCCTTAATACCGGCAGCTTTGAGCATAGCACGGGATTAAGCCTTCTAAAAATAGACCACGCGGCGGTGAGAGTGTAAATACGGAATGGATGCAAACAGCGCTTCACCGAAAGTCAGCTCAAGTAGTTAGCTCGCTCTAATCATTATCTCTGTTAATTAATCATTATCTCTGTTAATTAATCATTGCTCAACGTAAAATCACTAGTCAATAAAATTTCAACAGATTTTTAATGACGTCAGTTGTGTTTGGGTTGGGTTGTTCTATTCTCCATTTGATCACGTATTTTATTGTCACGTGACTAAGTTTTAAATCGGATGAAACATCAGTGCAACTTTCTCAAAGATCAACCATCAACAACCTCCTGTCCATTTATTCAACAGCCCTAATGTCACCCCCCCCCCCCACCCCCTCAATGTGATAGCCTTAATGAACCAATAAAATAATTAGCGACACAAGTTCCAAGTGACCAACAAGGATTTGTTTTATCTGACATCAACCAGTCTCTCAACACCAGGAACCAGCTCATTATGACATCAGCTATGACGTCAGCCATTCATTAAAACCTAAACCAAACAAATATTGACAGCAGATTGTCACCAGTCACCATAACTGAAGGTGACAGCTAAAACTGTGACAGCGGCTTCATGTCCAAGTATAGCTGCAGCTTAACGTCGTCTAGCTAGTCACAATAAGCTAGAGAACATCCATAAGCTCAGGATGTTTTAATTAACTGCCAATTAATTCCCCAATCAACAGAGAGAGAGAGCCGTTGATTCAACATGTACCGGAAGTAGAAGCCCAAATTATCGGGGCAGGAAATTGTCTGCAAATATTAGAAATACAGACATTCGTCGCGACTTAAGCAGACAAATACACAGACAAACACGGACAAACACAGACAAATTCCAGACTTAATTCATCTTGCAGCTTCCCCCCAGTTACCAGAAGAAGCTGCTGATCGACTTTATTTTCCACAAAATCTGCTCCATTGTTAGCAGACGACCACTTCTTGGGGACAGACAATCCCTCACCCGTGTGTGACGTCTGCACGTGACTCAACATGGACCCCCGTGCGTTATGGCGGAGCAGCCCCATAAAGACGCCCCACAACCTATCATCGGCTAACCCACCCCTCACCCCACGCATCAACCCCCCCCCCCCCCTCACACCAAATAATGAGTTTTTCAGAAATTTTGTGATAGTACACTGATCCAGTCGAACTAGTTATTATTCTGATTTTGACCTACGAAGGAGTCAAGTGACTGCAACTATGTCTAGATGACTTGGATTTCCCAGGCTATACCCCTAGAACCATTTACCGGAGGAAATCTAAAAATAGTTGTAGATTCCTGTTATATTTTTTTAATGAGCTGTTTATATTTAATTAGACGCAGATTTGGCAATTGACGGCCTACTAATACAAACATCAACACAACCTAAACAAATATATACCTCAATATTTGCTGCACCATCAACAGAAACATCAACATTGGATCTTCCAAAAAAATAGTGTATTCTTGTAAAGAATGAAGCCGACTTCTTTATAAAAAGAACCTCACTCAAGTCTAGAGTAGTAAATGATATCTAAAAAAATTGATTCCACTTTTTATCCGGTGCTAGAGTTGCTCTCATAGAGGTGGCCCGACCCTAGGGACGGTGAAACACTTTACCACGGGAGGAGGCCATCAATAATGAAAGGCTTGAAAGCGTTTGTGTCGGGACTGAAAAGTTGACCTGTTTGTGGGGGGGGGGGGGGGGGGGGGGAGCGGTATAATCGTCAACATTTAAATCACATTTTTATCTCAATCTGTTTTATCGTTTTTTTTTTTGTATTCCTATTGATTTGACACGTCAAATCTTTGTATGAACACAAGACATTCAACAGATGGATGGAACTTAAAAATGTAAACAAGTAAAAATATACAGTTTTGTAGAAGTATTAACTATTGCCTCACACTTGCCGTATTATATAACGGCATAACCACCCAATGACCTAACCACTCACTGACCTAACGAATCACTGACCTAACGACTTACTGACTTAAAGACCTAACCACTCACGCGATAAACCACAGACACAGGTAGGGACTGATCCAATAAAAGCATCCCGTGACCTCGCCACACTCTTTGACCTTTCAACTGACCTTTGAACTCTGTAACCACTAACCATGCATTCTTTCCCGGCAGACGACCCCAATGTCAACTCAATCGGACGACCCCAATGTCAACTCAATCGGACGATCCCAATGTCAACTCAATCGGACGATCCCAATGTCAACTCAATCGGACGATCCCAATGTCAACTCAATCGGACGACCCCAATGTCAACTCAATCGGACGATCCCAATGTCAACTCAAACGGACGACCCTAATATCCCATCAGACAGACGACCCCAACGTCAACTTAAACAGATGACACCCCAACACCCCCCTCCCCACTGCAGACAACGACCCACCGCGCCCCTCCCCCACTACAGACGACGACCCCCCAGCCCCCCCCCCCCCACTGTAGAATACGACCCCAGCGTCCCCTCACCCACAGCAGACGACCCCCCCCCCCCCAACACCCAGCGTCGCCTCCCCCCACCACCTGAAGACGACCACAACAACGCCCCCACCCCCACCCACCCACCACCAGCAGACGACAGCGGAGTGGACCAAGCCGCCTGTGCCACAAGTCGCCTGCTGATCACGACGAAATCAAAACAAACAGAAAGCCGTTTCTCACCGTGTGAGAGAGAGAGAGAGTGCTATCATATCCTGCCCGGCCGTGTGTGAGAGTGTTATGATATACTGGCAAGCTCGCTCAAGTGGCAGTGTTGACCTCGCTTCAAGCCTACTTGTCTACCTTGTGTCTATTGACACGTACTCGTCCAATTTGTGGCTATTCACACGGGATTTTACCGACGTGTTGCTGTGAAAACACTGGCGAGGTAAGTGAGCGATTTTTTCATTTTTCCAATAACATAAACACGACTTGTAACATTTAGAAAGGAAAGCTGACAGTTCAAATATACTCGTATGATGTGTTCTAGTTTAAATTAGTGGCGAATATTAAAAACTCGGACTTAGGAGCGAAACAAAAAGTATCTGTGAGAAAGAAGGCGGAGGATGCGATTAGTGAAGTTGTGAGTACCAAAATATTCACACACACTAACAGTGCGATTTATCATTGGTTGTGTCTAGACAGGTCACGTGGTACCCGTCTATGGGGGATTGGTGCTTTAAGTGGTACCCCCAGTCTATGGGGGATTGGTGCTTTAAGTGGTACCCCCAGTCTATGGGGGATTGGTGCTTTAAGTGGTACCCCGAGTTATTTCTTCTTCTTCTTCTTCGTTCTTAATTATAAGTGTTGAAGGTGATCGAGATTTATCTGCCAGTGGGTTTGAACTCTAGACTTTGTTCGAATTTATCAACCATGAGCTTTTTGCCGACTCGACCACGCCTCCAACACAATTAAGCGGTACGTGACAACTAGTTATGCGCCATTGACTCCGATTTCAACCTGCTTTTCTTTTTGGATTTGCTTCCATAGCCTTTGTCCAACCAAGAACAAACTACAAGGCAGCAGTTGTTTAATTTTGGAGTTGTCTCTCCTAGAAGAGTGGCTGTCCCCAGCTAACGAGCCTCATCTGCCCGAGGGTTCGAACTCGAGACTACGGTTTAGCAACCATGAGCTTTACCGACTCGACCACGCCGACCCCTCCCCGAGTTATGATCAATGGGATTGGTGCTTTAAGTGGTACCCCGAGTCCATGGGGGATTGGTGCTTTATGTGGTACCCCGAGTTATGGTCTAGCCTGAGCTAGTCACGTGACACACATGGGTGCTATAATTAGAACAGACTTCAAGAGTTATGAGCAAGCATGAGCCCACGCCTTATCCCAATCAATACTTAATCCCAAGGTCGCGTCCCAAGGTCGCTGAACAGGCTGGCGGTGCTGCCAAAGTTGGAAGAAACAACAGTCGAGTGAGGACAAAAAAATTAATTGTACACAAAAAAAAGTGGCCAGGACAATCAGGATTCATTAATGTCAAATCTCAGTTTGTCAAACTTGAAATTAGCTGCCGGAAACACGAGTCGATGATGTATTTTTAGATTCGTTTTTTGTCTAAATTTAGATCCCGTCAGTATTCATGCTAGTTCATGAGAAGATAAATCAGAATAAACATAAAGAGCAGGTAAAATAAAAGGTGTAGGATGTGCTTTAACCAAAAGATATCATGATACAAAAGATAAACTTTACCCAAATGGTATCAAGATACAACATATGACCTTATCGAATCAAACGATTACAAAATTTAACGAGAGTTGATAAGACGGGAGCTAAAACATCAGTCAGATGTCTTAAGGGGAGGGCAGCTCATGGCCCACCTAATGGCCCACCTAATGGCCCACCTAATGGCCCAACTTATGGCCCACCCACCCACTTAACCACCTACTGTCCTATCGTGTTAGACAATTAACAGCCAGTTAATTAATGTTCACCACGAACTAACAACCATATCCTATGTTAACAGTATTCAATCGTTCTTGTGTCAGTCGACCAATCATTGACTTACAAGTGTCAGACACTAATTTAGAAAAGTGTCACCACCCACCATGAACCTCACCAGTTCAGTGACTGTCCACATTTTGTTCACAAATGCCCATACAGGCCGGTACATGCCATCTTAGCCAGATAATCTCAGGAATTGTTCTGTGGGCAGACAACTCTATTCAAACGACTCCTGTCTTGTAACTCGCTCTTGTAAGGACCCAGGCCGTGAAAACAACACAAAAAAGCAGCCTGAAATCTGAGCCAAATGCCTATATGACGTAAAGGCTGATATCCAATACTTAATTATGTTGAGGGAAATCCAGTCCAACATTACAGTCAAGAACAAAGAAGAAAGTAACAAGCTCAAGGTCTCTAGATTTTCACAATACACCCAAACATGGTATCAGCTTCTCTTGACGCTTTTAGAACGACCGTGTTGTGTAATGATGTACACAATTGTGACAATGTTTATGGTGCTAAAATTGTGAGAATGTTTATGGTGCTAAAATTGTGACAATGTTTATGGTGCTAAAATTGTGACAATGTTCATGGTGCTAAAATTGTGACAATGTTCATGGTGCTAAAATTATGACAATGTTTTGTAAAGCTTCAAAAAATTATGATCATGTTTTGTCACATACTTGTCAGCTCTCACACAAGACAATGACAATTATATTGTCATATAAAACAAGTTGGAACAGAAAGGGTTACCTCACAGAGTGAACATTGAGGGACAGATACAGAGAACGATCGTTCACAACTTTGGGGCCAGTTTCTTGTTAAATAAAAGGCTTTACGACTTGATGGGTGGGCGTGTCAAAATATTGGTCGCGGGCCAAATAATGTTTGTGTGGGCGTGTCTTTCTCTGTTTAAGTGGGCGTGTCTTCCTCTGTTTGTGTGGGCGTGTCTTCCTCTGTTTGTGTGGGCGTGTCTTTCTCTGTTTGTGTGGGCGTGTCTCTGTTTGTGTGGGTGTGACTATCTCTGTTTGTGTGGGCGTGTTGTATGTGTGGTCGGGTTGGGGGGGGGGGGGGAGACCACGTGTGCGACTGAGTGAGCATGTCTGTGTGTCTGTGTGTTTTCAGTGTGTCAATAAACCTTCAACACACTTATTGGCTAGCTAATATCACCAACACCTAGACAAAAAATGTGTCTGTGCTAAATTCGTCATCCCGTTAACAAGCAGTTGGCCAAATCTCAAGTCGATGGAAACAATTATGTTCGTAAATATCAATGGAAATCAAAGGGGTGCGTTATAGCTGCTTCAAGATACGTATAGATGGCTGCTTCAATATACGTATAGATGGCTGCTTCAGGTTACGTATAGATGGCTGCTTCAATAATGGTACCGTACCATCTTACCGTACCATCCTGCCGCACCATCGTGGAAGCCAGTGCTAGCTAATTACGTTTGTAATTAAACGAGTGCCTGCTATCGGTAATTTCTGTCTCAAGTCGGTGACCTCCCAGTGACCTTGACCGTGGGTTGCGCGGCTTTTTATCACTTGTTTACAGTCTAGGGCTGTGGGTGGGGCTGTGGGACTGTGTGGCTGTGGGTGTGGCTGTGGGACTGTGTGGCTGCGTGGGTGTGGCTGTGTGGCTGTGGGTGTGGCTGTGTGGCTGTGGGTGTGGCTGTGTGGCTGTGGGTGTGGGACTGTGTGGCTGTGGGACTGTGTGGCTGTGGGTGTGGCTGTGGGTGTGGGACTGTGTGGTTGTGGGACTGTGTGGCTGTGTGGCTGTGGCTGTGGGTGTGGCTGTGTGGCTGTGGGTGTGGCTGTGGGACTGTGTGGCTGTGTGGCTGTGGGTGTGGGTGTGGCTGTGGGACTGTGTGGCTGTGTGGCTGTGGGTGTGGCTGTGGCTGTGGGACTGTGTGGCTGTGTGGCTGTTGGTGTGGCTGTGGCTGTGGGACTGTGTGGACGGAAATGTTTAAAGCCATAGCAAGCATTAAGTTGGGTCGTCGTCATTGGGTCGGGTGCCAGTACTTCAGTCTTGTTGGGGTCGTGTTTGGGTTCTAGAGGTGATGGGATCGGGGGGGGGGTCATGATGTGCTAGTAATTAGGCTAATGTCTGTAAGAAATGAAGGGGCCACTTACGTACTGTTTCTTACGAGAATTTCCATTGGGTTCTTTTCTTGTTTGCGTGGCTGAGACAAGGGGTGTGAGTCTACAGGGGGGTGGGGGGGATCTCTGTGGGTGACTTCGCTTCAAACAAACTGGATTAATTTGATACAATCATTACATTCTCTGTCGCTTCAAACAAACTGGATTAATTTGATACAATCATTACATTCTCTGTCGCTTCAAACAAACTGGATTAATTTGTTACAATCATTACATTCTCTGTCGCTTCAAACAAACTGGATTAATTTGATACAATCATTACATTCTCTGTCGCTTCAAACAAACTGGATTAATTTGATACAATCATTACATTCTCTGTCGCTTCAAACAAACTGCATTAATTTGATACAATCATTACATTCTCTGTCGCTTCAAACAAACTGGATTAATTTGATACAATCATTACATTCTTTGTCGCTTCAAACAAACTGCATTAATTTGATACAATCATTACATTCTCTGTCGCTTCAAACAAACTGGATTAATTTGATACAATCATTACATTCTCTGTCGCTTCAAACAAACTGGATTAATTTGATACAATCATTACATTCTCTGTCGCTTCAAACAAACTGGATTAATTTGATACATTCATTACATTCTCTGTCGCTTCAAACAAACTGGATTAATTTGATACATTCATTACATTCTCAGTCGCTTCAAACAAACTGCATTAATTTGATACAATCATTACATTCTCTGTCGCTTCAAACAAACTGGATTAATTTGTTACAATCATTACATTCTCTGTCGCTTCAAACAAACTGGATTAATTTGATACATTCATTACATTCTCAGTCGCTTCAAACAAACTGGATTAATTTGATACAATCATTACATTCTCTGTCGCTTCAAACAAACTGCATTAATTTGATACAATCATTACATTCTCTGTCGCTTCAAACAAACTGGATTAATTTGATACAATCATTACATTCTCTGTCGCTTCAAACAAACTGGATTAATTTGATACAATCATTACATTCTCTGTCGCTTCAAACAAACTGGATTAATTTGATACAATCATTACATTCTCTGTCGCTTCAAACAAACTGCATTAATTTGATACAATCATTACATTCTCTGTCGCTTCAAACAAACTGGATTAATTTGATACAATCATTACATTCTCTGTCGCTTCAAACAAACTGGATTAATTTGATACAATCATTACATTCTCTGTCGCTTCAAACAAACTGGATTAATTTGATACAATCATTACATTCTCTGTCGTTTTACCTTCGTCGAATTATCTTTGTTACGCCGACAGCACTGTTAGTGTTTACCGTAGATCAAAGGTTAATGGTTATGTGAAATTGCTGGCACACTAAGTATCAATGCTCAAAAACCATATTGATGGTGGTTACAGTAATTATCATAAGCTCTATAATCTTTCTATCTTGGCAATTTCTAACTTGAGCGAATCTATTACGTGATCCCCCCCCCCCCACACACACACACATCAATGACACAACCCTCCCTCATTCGTTGACGACCCCCCCCCCACTTAAATCGATGCCATGCCCCTCTCACCCAACCCCTTCCCCCTCAAGGACATGCCCCCCCCAACCCAATCCCCTGTGACAACATCCCCCCCCCCCCCCTAATACATCGACGACAACCCCCCCCCCCCCGACCCAGCCCACACAACGCCGCCAAGTGACACCAACCTAATCTCTCTAAGCTCACGCCAAAGTTTTAACCAGACGACAACATCAGCTCTTGGTACACACGTCCACAAACTGGTACATCGGTACAGTCTTCATACATGGGTATTAGGGACAGTCTTCATACTTGGGTATTTGGTACAGTCTTCATACTTGGGTATTTGGTACAGTCTTCGTACCTGGGTATTTGGTACAGTCTTTATACCTGGGTATTTGGTACAGTCTTCATACCTAGGTATTGGGTACAGTCTTCATACCTGTGCATGTGGTACAGTCTTTATACATGTGTATTTGGTACAGTCTTCATACCTGGGTATTTGGTACAGTCTTCATACCTGGGTATTTGGTACAGTCTTCATACCTGGGTATTTGGTACAGTCTTCATACTTGGGTATTTGGTACGGTCTTCATACCTGGGTATTGGGTATGTTCTTTTACTAGCTCTTATACGCCTGCATTTTAAATAAAGCTGGGATTTTAAAAAATGGATTAAAAATCTACGATTCAAAAATGTGAAGTTTAAGATTTGAACAAAACGTCGCCCTACAAACACCGAGGCTGTTTAAAAAATGCACCTGTTTTACATCGCCTGTTTAAATACCCCAGCCCCACCCTACCCCACCCTGCCCCACCCCGGGCTAGAGCAGGTTATTGAAGAAATGATCAACCCTTCCCCTGCCACAAGAACCCTCATCTTGTTGCCACCACCCCCCCCCCTCATCACAGCATCAATCCCACTCGACCCCACCCCACAAACATCGATCCCTGCCCCCCCCCCCCCCCGCAGTAATTAGGTGCTCACATTCCCCCGTTTGCCTCTAATTTCCCCATCAGAAAGCTTTTGGGATCCATGTTTTTATGCCGAGACACGGGAGTGAGCAAATCTTGTCAGCTGCACTCTAGGGTAGGTGGAGGAGTCAGGTTCGGGGGTGGGGGTGTCGTGTTGACAGTCTGACCAGATACAGGAGTGGGGTGAGGGGTGGGGGTGTTTGGGGGGGGGGTCATGTTGACAGTATCACCACGTGGTTGTCGCTCTTTGCTCCTTGTCCAATATGTCATGGGTCAGGGGTGTGGTAGTTAGACAAGGTCACGGGTCAGGGGTGTGGTAGTTTGGCAAGGTCATGGGTCAGGGGTGTGGTAGTTTGACAAGGTCATGGGTCAGGGGTGAGGTTAGTGAGTGGAAATGGAGATTGATGTAGTGATGTATGACGTGTCTGTGAGAAAGTTCGACTGCTGTAGACACAAACTTGTGTTTATGTTAAGGAAACAAATAACGCACATTTAACAAACTCAAGTGCTATTCAATACGTCCACCAAATACGATGAACATCTTAAACTCATACCTTGAGGTCTGATCTATATTTAACTCAACAATTTCAGCTCCAACCAAAGGAGTTGTGGAACTTTGGTAGTTTATTCCCTAACCTCAGTGGTAGCTTAGTTCCTTAAACTTTCAGCTAAATCTAAGAAATCTAAACCTAACAAATCTAAACCTAACAAATCTAAAGCTAACAAATCTAAAGCTAAACAATCTAAACCTAACGAATCTAAATCTAACAAATCTAAACCTAACAAATACAAACCTAACAAATCTAAACCTAACAAATCTAAAGCTAACAAATCTAAACCTAACA
Organism: Physella acuta; assembly: GCF_028476545.2. NCBI lineage: Eukaryota > Metazoa > Mollusca > Gastropoda > Physidae > Physella > Physella acuta. Next base: position 50,069 of record NW_026733422.1, read on the forward strand.
TATCTAAATCTAACATATCTAAAGCTAACAAATCTAAACCTAATAAATCTAAAGCTAACAAATCTAAAGCTAACAAATCTAAAGCTAACAAATCTAAACCTAACAAATCTAAAGCTAACAAATCTAAAGCTAAACAATCTAAACCTAACGAATCTAAATCTAACAAATCTAAACCTAACAAATACAAACCTAACAAATCTAAACCTAACAAATCTAAAGCTAACAAATCTAAACCTAACATATCTAAATCTAACATATCTAAAGCTAACAAATCTAAATCTAATAAATCTAAAGCTAACAAATCTAAAGCTAACAAATCTAAAGCTAACAAATCTAAACCTAACAAAACCTAACAAATCTAAAACTAACAAATCTAAACCTAACAAATCTAAAACTAACAAATCTAAACCTAACAAATCTAAAGCTAACAAATCTAAAGCATACAAGTCTAAAGCTAACAAATCTAAACCTAACAAATCTAAAGCTAACAAATCTAAAGCATACAAGTCTAAAGCTAACAAATCTAAACCTAACAAATCTAAAGCTAATAAATCTAAACCTAACGAATTTAAACCTAACAAATCTAAACCTAACAAATCTAAACCTAACAAATCTAAACCTAACAAATCTAAACCTAACAAATCTAAACCTAACAAATCTAAACCTAACAAATCTAAACCTAACAAATATAAACCTAACAAATCTAAACCTAACAAATCTAAACCTAACAAATCTAAATCTAAACCAATCTGCCTGGCTGCCACAACAAATGGCTGCAGCTAATTTACCTGGCTGTCGAAGCCAGATCAGTGATTGATTTAATTAGCGCTGGAGAAAGTATCCAGTGAATTGTTCTCTGATGTATTAGCCTCGCTAAGGTCCCTCATCAGCGCTGAAATTCAATCTCCTCCCGAGTTGTCCCCACCCCCCTCCTTAGACGGATTCCCTTTCTTATCTGTCTAACGTGTATTGTGTTTAGGGTGGGGTGGGCTGGTTGTCAGGTTAATTAAACGTCTCATAAACCACACATTAATTACATTAATTACTGAAATTATTTAAGGCAAAACGTCACTATGTTTTATTATAAGACAGCGGCTTATTTGCTACATTTTGAAGCTTATGTAACGAGTTAAGGGGATTAGGTCAGGGCGGCGATTAGAATTTATCAGAGCTGGGACGTGGAAATGTATGGGAGGGGGGGGGTGGTGAAGATACGGTGTAATACATTTTTTCGGCAGGGGGTGGTGGGGGGGCAGGGAGTTTGTAAACTAAGACATTCTTTCTAAAAGAGCTCATCCCTTTGGTATATCACCAGCCCACATTGTATCACCTGTCGATATTGTATCACCAGCATGAACTGTCTCACCAGTCTATATTGTATCACCAGCATGAACTGTCTCACCAGTCTATATTGTATCACCAGCATGAACTGTCTCACCAGTCTATGTTGTATCACTAGCCTATACTGTATAACTAGATTACGGGGTCATCCATAAAAGACGTCATGCTTTTTTGACAATTTTTACCTCCCCCTCCCTCACACAAAAGCCCCTCCCCCCTAAAAAGACGTCACACCTCAGCCTACAACGCCCCCCCCCCCCTCAAATTTGCAATTGAATTTGTCTTAAAATATACGATATTTTCCCGAAAATCTTGTCCTAACTCTGTCAACATAGAGTATTTTGATTAATTCCTATTACAATTTATTAAAACCGTTTTGTAAAACGCGAAATAACGGCTGAAACTAACATTGCTTTTTTATAATGCAAAAGTGTGACCTCACACCACCTGAACCCCCCCCCCCTCCACCTCACCACACACCTTCACACAATTACGGATCCCCCCTCCCTAACCCCTACGAGTGTGACGTCATTTATGGACGACCCATACGCTGATATCGCCTAGCTTCACCCCTAATGTTTAAGAAAACAACCAGCTTTTTACAAAAAAAATTCTCGCTTTAAATCGACAAAATTCTCGCTTTGTTTTGTTGAATTTCTTAAATACACCAAAAAATGTTTAAAATAGGAGGACGTGGGGGGGGGGGGGGGGGGGGGGGGGTAAGGGCTGAGGGGGGGGGGTGGGGTAGGGTAGGGTAGGGCTGTGTCTCGCTAATGTAAAGCTGTTAAAATGTAGGTTAAAGATGATAGAGGGTGGGTTCCTGTGATGACGTCATATAAAAACAAATGTAGCTCAAAGATTATGTGAAATGTTTACCTCTTTTGTTAGCCAAGTGTTTGATGTGAATTAGATGTGTGCTGTTTGTGTGGGGACTGTCTGCTTGCCAGGGGCGTAGCGAGGGGGGGGGGGGGGTGCGGACCGCACCGGGTGACACCATTTAGGGGGGTGACACCAAGGCAAAAAGTAGCTAAATATATAGAGAAAAACTTGAGGGGGGGGGGGGTCGCAAATCGAAAGTTTGAGGGGGTGGGGGTGCAAATCGAATGTTTGAGGGGGGGTGCAAATCGAAAACTTGAAAGTTTGTCCGCGGGAAGGGCCGCAACGCCTCTGGGGGGGGGGGGGTGACACCATTAAGTGCCGCACCGGGTGACACCCGACCTCGCTACGCCACTGCTGCTTGCTACACTCATCATCTCTCCACATCTACCACAACATATACCACAAGACTGCACCATCATCATCACCAACACAAGACCGCCACCATCACCATCTTCCATCACAATACCAACACCATCACCATCTACCATATACCATCACAATACCACCACCTACCATCACACCACCATCTACCATCACAAGACTACCATCACCACCTACCATCACAAGACCACCACCTACCATCACACCACCATCTACCATCACAATACTACCATCACCATCTACCATCACAAGACTACCCCATCACATGAGTGAGTAATTAGTTCTGGTTCCTTCAGCACGCGAGAAAACGTTTTCTCACAGGAGTCATTTCCATAATGTCCGGTCTTAGGTCAGTGTGTCTGGTCTTAGGTCAGTGTCTGACCTTAGGTCAGTGTATCTGGCCTTAGGTCAGTGTGTCTGGTCAGTGTGTCTGGTCTTAGGTCAGTGTGTCTGGTCTTAGGTCAGTGTGTCTGGTCTTAGGTCGGTGTGTCTGGCCTTAGGTCAGTGTGTCTGGTCAGTGTGTCTGGTCTAAGGTCAGTGTGTCTGGTCTTAGGTCAGTGTGTCTGGTCTTAGGTCAGTGTGTCTGGTCTTAGGTCAGTGTGTCTGGTCTTAGGTCAGTGTGTCTGGTCTTAGGTCAGTGTGTCTGGTCTTAGGTCGGTGTGTCTGGTCTTAGGTCAGTGTGTCTGGTCTTAGGTCAGTGTGTCTGGTCTTAGGTCGGTGTGTCTGGCCTTAGGTCAGTGTGTCTGGTCAGTGTGTCTGGTCTAAGGTCAGTGTGTCTGGTCTTAGGTCAGTGTGTCTGGTCTTAGGTCAGTGTGTCTGGTCTTAGGTCAGTGTGTCTGGTCTTAGGTCAGTGTGTCTGGTCTTAGGTCAGTGTGTCTGGTCTTAGGTCGGTGTGTCTGGCCTTAGGTCAGTGTGTCTGGTCAGTGTGTCTGGTCTAAGGTCAGTGTGTCTGGTCTTAGGTCAGTGTGTCTGGTCTTATGTCAGTGTGTCTGGTCTTAGGTCAGTGTGTCTGGTTAGTGTGTCTGGTCTAAGGTCAGTGTGTCTGGTCTTATGTCAGTGTGTCTGGTCTTAGGTCAGTGTGTCTGGTCTTAGGTCAGTGTGTCTGGTCTTAGGTCAGTGTGTCTGGTCTTAGGTCAGTGTGTCTGGTCTTAGGTCAGTGTGTCTGGTCAGTGTGTCTGGTCCCACAAACCGTACGACTCTACTAAAGAATAAGTCAGCTGTACCTCACCAACATCCTGAGCAGCTGGACCGTGACGGCGTGGGTCAATGAAACAAACAACACTACATGGTTTCTGAGTGTACGCAAGTTTTGATGACGTCATCAGATCTGTTTTGAGAGTTTCTCTAGCGCAGCGATGTGTAGATTGATTTATGTTGTACCCCCTGACTGGGTCGCTGGTATAGATTGTGGTGTCTTCGTTTGCTTCTCCTGAAATAACTGCACGGCCTAGCATTGCGATTTAAGCGTAGATCAAATTTAAATCGGTGAAATTGTGCTGGCCGCTGTTAAAAATGTATAAGTTGTGGTGGGTGGGGTGGGGTGGGGAACCATTGGGTGGGGTGGGGTGGGGAACCATTGGGTGGGGTGAGGTGGGGAACCATTAGTTCCGTCTTTATTTGTCGCATGCAGTCGCTGTTGGCTAACTCAAATAGCCACCAGCAGCTTGTGATTCATTCACTCTGAGCGACACAAACCTAAACTAACCGTTGTGTTTATCAGACCTACACTTTGTAAACATTTCTGAGACCAGTTTACCAGACTGATCGGCTGATCGATTGATTGTTCCTCGATCGCCATCTCACCTCGTGTTATTGAATCTAAAACAATTTATTTTATTTTGATGCCTAATTCAGTATATAATTAGACGTGTACTACTGCTTTTTCGTTAGAGATGGATGCTTCTAAAAGAAAAGGATATCGCTGATTTAAAAATAGATTTGAAGTAAAGTTCAAGATTCGACCACATACCCACTCACAGACAAACAAACATAGAACAAGCTTGAGCCAAAAATCTAACAAATTATACCAACAAATATACAACAACTTAGAAGCGAAAACGAAAACCTAACAACTGGTCAGACGATCAATGGCTGTGACGTCAGTCACGTAAGTCCACGTCACGCCATCTGCCCCAAGTACAACAGACGACTCCCCCCCACCCAAATCCCCCGCCCCCTTCCATTCCCCCCACCCCCACCCCCAGACTACGTAACTTCGTTCACCTCCACCCATGTACAGCTGTGGAATCGATATCTTCACGACATTTAGATGGTATCGATATTTTAGGTCTCCTATTAAAGGATTAGACTTGACGAATCGACATTTAATACACACACACACACACGCACGCACACACAAACACGCACGCAGACACAATTATAAAACTGCTGAAAAACAATTTGATTTTGCTGGAAAATTGTGAAAAAAATTAAACCTCTGTAGACAGTCACGTGTTACATAATCGCCTTGATAGTAAGCAAGTAGATCATAGTTGACCAATGCCAGATCTAAGTTGACCAACGCCAGATCTAAGTTGACCGATGCCAGATCTAAGTTGACCAATGCCAGAAGTTGACCAATGCCAGAAGTAGACCAATGCCAGATTTAAGTTGACCAATGCCAGATTTAAGTTGACCAATGCCAGATTTAAGTTGACCAATGCCAGAAGTTGACCAATGCCAGATTTAAGTTGACCAATGCCAGATTTAAGTTGACCAATGCCAGATTTAAGTTGACCAATGCCAGAAGTTGACCAATGCCAGATTTAAGTTGACCAATGCCAGATTTAAGTTGACCAATGCCAGATCTAAGTTGACCAACGCAAGATTTAAGTTGACCAATACCAGATTTAAGTTGACCAATGCCAGATTTAAGTTGACCAATGCCAGATTTAAGTTGACCAATGCCAGATTTAAGTTGACCAATGCCAGATTTAAGTTGGTCAAAGCGCCCGGCCACAATAGCTGAAAAGACAGCTCTGTTGTTCATGACAAATCGATAGTTCCAGTCAGTTTGTAAGATTCATAATCAAAGCCTTCCCACGGGCCAACTTGTGTGGAGGGGGAGGGGGGAGCTTATTAGCAGGTGTTTGATAATCGGCTAGCTATTGGTCACGTGACGAGGTTTGACAGCTAGGCCATGGCACCCACATAAATTGATCATGTGATTTAACAACAGCACCACAGCAATGAGTCATGTGACCACATGTGTTGTCCCATGTGTGCCGACATCTTGTTAGACATCCACGACACCCACACAACACCCACACAACACCCACACAACACCCACACAAAACCCACACAACACCTACACAACACCCACACAACACCCACACAACACCCACACAACACCCACACAACACCCACACAACACCCACACAACACCCACACAGACCCACACAACACCCACACAACACCCACACAACACCCAAACAACACCCACACAAAACCCACACAACACCCACACAACCCACACGACACCTACACAACACCCACACAACACCCACACAACACCCACACAACACCCACACAGACCCACACAACACCCACACAGCACCCACACAACACCCACACAGACCCACACAACACCCACACACCCACACACAACACCCACACAACCCACACAACACCCACACAACACCCACACAACACCCACACAACACCCACACGACACCCACACAACACCCACACAAACCACACACAACACCCACACAACACACACAATACCCACACAACACCCACACAACATCCACACAACACCCACACAACACCCACACGACATCCACGACACCCACACAACACCCACACAACCCACACGACACCCACACAACACCCACACAACACCCACACAACACCCACACAACACCCACACAACACCCACACAACACCCACACAACACCCACACAACACCCACACAACACCCACACAACATCCACGACACCCACACAACATCCACACAACATCCACACGACACCCACACAACACCCACACGACATCCACGACACCCACACAACACCCACACGACACCCACACGACACCCACACGACACCCACACACACCCACACAATACTCACACAACACCCACACAACACCCACACGACACCCACACAACACCCACACAACACCCACACAACACCCACACGACACCCACACAACACCCACACAACACCCACACCCACACAACACCCACACAACACCCACACAACACCCACACAACACCCACACAACACCCACACGACACCCACACAACATCCACACACATCCACACACATCCACACACACCCACACGACACCCACACAACACCCACACAACACCCACACAACACCCACACGACACCCACACAACATCCACACACATCCACACACATCCACACACACCCACACGACACCCACACGACACCCACACAACATCCACACAACATCCACACACACCCACACGACACCCACGACACCTACACAACACCCACGACACCCACACAACATCCACACAACATCCACACAACACCCACACAACACCCACACGACATCCACGACACCCACACAACACCCACACAACCCACACGACACCCACACGACACCCACACGACACCCACACAACACCCACACAACCCACACACAACACCCACACAACCCACACACAACACCCACACAACACCCACACAACACCCACACAACATCCACACAACACCCACACAACACCCACACGACATCCACGACACCCACACAACACCCACACAACCCACACGACACCCACACAACACCCACACAACACCCACACAACACCCACACAACACCCACACAACACCCACACAACACCCACACGACACCCACACAACACCCACACACACCCACACAACACCCACACACACCCACACAACACCCACACAACACCCACACAACATCCACACAACACCCACACAACACCCACACGACATCCACGACACCCACACAACACCCACACGACACCCACACAACATCCACACGACACCCACACAACACCCACACACACCCACACGACACCCACACGACACCCACACAACATCCACACAACATCCACACACACCCACACGACACCCACGACACCCACACAACACCCACGACACCCACACAACATCCACACAACATCCACACAACACCCACACAACACCCACACGACACCCACACGACATCCACGACACCCACACAACACCCACACAACCCACACGACACCCACACGACACCCACACGACACCCACGCAACACCCACACAACCCACACACAACACCCACACAACCCACACACAACACCCACACAACACCCACACAACACCCACACAACATCCACACAACACCCACACAACACCCACACGACATCCACGACACCCACACAACACCCACACAACCCACACGACACCCACACAACACCCACACAACACCCACACAACACCCACACAACACCCACACAACACCCACACAACACCCACACAACACCCACACAACACCCACACAACACCCACACAACACCCACACAACATCCACACAACATCCACGACACCCACACAACATCCACGACACCCACACAACATCCACACAACACCCACACAACACCCACACAACACCCACACACAGCCACACAACACCAACACAACACCCACACAACACCCACACAACACCCACACAACATCCACACAACATCCACACAACATCCACACACACCCACACGACACCCACACGACACCCACACAACATCCACACAACATCCACACAACATCCACACACACCCACACAACACCCACACAACACCCACACAACATCCACACAACATCCACACAACATCCACACAACATCCACACACACCCACACGACACCCACACAACACCCACACAACATCCACACAACATCCACACAACATCCACACACACCCACACAACACCCACACAACACCCACACAACATCCACACAACATCCACACAACATCCACACAACATCCACGACACCCACACAACATCCACACACACCCACACAACACCCACACAACACCCACACAACATCCACACAACATCCACACAACACCCACAACACACACGACACCCATTACATTTACAAAACAGCCGTCATAAATTAATATTAGAATACATTTATTCTAAATCATTGCGAGCCCCGCAGATAGAAGATTTAAAAAACTATGCCTGGCAACATGCCACATACAATACTGTAATCAAGTCTGACAATTTTTTAAGTTTTCTGGCCATTGTTTGGTGTGCAATACAACTATTGAGTCTATTTCATCTGTCCATGTGCGTAAGTCTGTGTGCGTCCGTCTGTGTGCGTCCGTCTGTGTGCGTCCGTCTGTGTGCGTCCGTCTGTGTGCGTCCGTCTGTGTGCGTCCGTCTGTGTGCGTCCGTCTGTGTGCGTCCGTCTGTGTGCGTGCGTCTGTGTGCGTCCGTCTGTGTGCGTCCGTCTGTGTGCGTCCGTCTGTGTGCGTCCGTCTGTGTGCGTCCGTCTGTGTGCGTCCGTCTGTGTGCGTCCGTCTGTGTGCGTCCGTCTGTGTGCGTCCGTCTGTGTGCGTCCGTCTGTGTGCGTCCGTCTGTGTGCGTCCGTCTGTGTGCGTCCGTCTGTGTGCGTCCGTCTGTGTGCGTCCGTCTGTGTGCGTCCGTCTGTGTGCGTCCGTCTGTGTGCGTCCGTCTGTGTGCGTCGGTCTGTGTGCGTCAGTCTGTGTGCGTCAGTCGGTGTGCGTCAGTCTGTGTGTAATTTTTTGTGCGTCAGCCATTGTGCGTCGGCCTTTTTGCATCTCTCTTTATGAGTCAGCCTTGCCGATAAAAAAAATTCGTTACATTAATTTTTTTTTAACAAATAATTAACACGGGGCCTTTTTGCATGATTGATAAATTCGGCCATTTCAGTTGTTTTGATGTGTAATTAAATCATTTATACATTTGGCGTATTTTCTAAAAATTGATTTGTAATAATATAATTATGTTTATAGCAAATTATTCAGCATTACATCTAGTTTTTGCCGCGTTAGATATTCTCTGACCTAACGAAAGGTCAAGGTTACCTCTATTGAAGGCTTATGTTAACGTCTGCTGTAAAACATTGTATGTGTGTGTTGGATGTTTTATGGTTGTGTGGTTGTCTTATGTTGGTTTAATAATAATAATAATAATAATAATAAACTTGATTTAAATCGGTGGCAACGGTAGACACAGAGGCCTTTTTCACATTGGCCGTTCTAAAAAATATTAACATTTTAACAAAAGTCACAGTTCGATATTTAGACATAGTAGTAGATGTGGGGAAAAAAGAAAAAATGTTTACCTATAATATAATGGAAAAGAAGGAGAACACAATAGATAAGTGAGAAGTGCTACGATGAATCAGTTGAAGAGGGAATGAAATAGTTGTTTATTTTGTTTTGAAAATAATTTCAGCTACAAAGGGTTATATTCGATATGGAAAATTTCTGTATTTGTATAAGTCTCCATGCTATGTGCAGGTTTTAGTACATATTACTGTATGTACATATTGGTGTATGTCTGTGTGCTTTCGTCTATATGATTATGTACATAGTTTATGTCTGTTTATTACATCTGTAAATTCTCATAAAAATCTTGACAATATAAACCTCACGTAATCTTCCCATTTTTATTTCCCTATAAAATCTTCCCATTTTTATTTCCCCATAAAATCTTCCCATTTTTATTTCCCCATAAAATCTTCCCATTTTTATTTCCCCATAAAATCTTCCCATTTTTATTTCCCCATCAAATCTTCCCATTTTTATTTCCCCATAAAATCTTCCCATTTTTATTTCCCCATCAAATCTTCCCATTTTTATTTCCCCATAAAATCTTCCCATTTTTATTTCCCCATAAAATCTTCCCATTTTTATTTCCCCATAAAATCTTCCCATTTTTATTTCCCCATAAAATCTTCCCATTTTTATTTCCCCATAAAATCTTCCCATTATTTTCCCAACATCAAGAAAAAAAAATCGTGCAAACAATTATTCCAGAACGATACCCGCAGCGATTACAGACCAAATCCGGGTACCAGACATAAACCAATTTAGGAAGTTAGCAGTCGTTCGATTTAACGATACCTTGAGCGATTACATTCTCAAAGCTCGATACGACATGTGCCAAACGAATTTAGGAAGTTGGTCGTCGCTCGAATACTTTAGTAACGGTGTGGCGGGGGTCGGTAAATCAATTTACGATCCGGGGCCGGGGTGATAGGAAAATACAGATCGATTGGGGGGGGGGGGGGGATACAGGGGGGAGTGGCTCTAGCATAGGGTTTTATTGGGTGGGTTCTCTCTCCTTGGTCGTTGGGTGGGTTCCTGGGTCATTTATGGGTTATCTGTCCTTGGTCGTTAGGTGGGTTATCTGTCCTTGGTCGTTGGGTGGGTTATCTGCTCTTAGTCGATGGGTGGGTTCTATATAGTAGGTCATTTGATGGGTTCTTTATCAAATCCCAAAAAAATTCTTGTTGAGTTTTAACATTTCATTAGGTCATTCACCTTTGACCTTCGATCAAGAGTTAAGTGACCTACTTAGAATGTATAGGTAGTTTTTAATTCACCAGAGAAAACTACCCTATGAAAGTTACAGAATCAAAACTAAAGATTCTGCTGGTTTAATACCAGGTGCTGTTTGACCACATATTATAAGAAATATGTTTTAAATGATCCTGTCTAAATTTCACTTGTCTGATATTTTCCCCGTCTCAAAAATAACCTGTCTAAATGTCCCTAGACTAATGTCCCCTCTCTACTATGTGTGTGTGTGTGGGGGGGGGGGGGGTGGTACAGTCGTAAGGTTTAGTCGTAGGTTAGATGAAGTTAGCGTTGGGGCTGATTTGATTAAGTGGGCACCGTAAACCTCAACCAAGGGAACTAACCCACTTGTCGTACTCACTAGAGTCGCCGCGCATTGATTGTATGTTTATGTACTTAGTTACTTCCCTTGCGAGGTGGGCGGTAGAGCGGAAGGAAGAAATTGTGTCCACGTTTATGTCGTCTGGTCGGTCAGACGTGGGGGGAGGGGGGGGGGTGAACTGTGTTTACAAATATTTCCCAGAGTGTCACGTGGATCTAGACTGACCTAGATTTTAATGTCCGGCGCATTTAACCTCAGGTTGGAGTGTGTATCGATGTCATGTGTGTTGGTTAGTAGATGTGTTGTGGCTCATGTAAGACTGTGTCGTAGTTCACAAGTCTTGTATGTGTTATGTGTCGGTATTGTTGCAACATACACACTTGGTTACAATCAAACAAGCTGTTTCTGAATCATTTAGCCCCTGCCAAAGTCACACAATTATTATTATGTATGTCTATATGACAGTTGTTTTTTTAAAGAATATGTCATTCCCTTGCTTCTGTAAAAAAAACATTAACTTAAATTTGGTCAGTTGCCTACCTGTGTATACGAGCGTCCATCTTGACTTCCGCCAACATTTCTAAAAACAACAACAGCCGTGAACAGAAGCTCAGCCGTCTGCTGTCTGTCTGGTTGTCTAATGTTGTTGTTGTGTTTAGTAATGGTTCAATTAATTGGGAATGACTTGTTTCAAAACAAACCCATCTTAAACTAGATATTCATATCATAAATTTCACTATCAGAAATGGTTTAGATGTGAGATACAATATTTGACACGATCACTAACACAAGATTGTCATAAAATATTTGAACTAACGAAAACATTGTTACGGTCCCTGTTTGATGTCGAAACGTCGAAATAAAACTTCGGGAATTGTGTTGGTTCCTCAAACCAGTGCCAGGCTTAAAAGTTACACGGGAGTCAGGTGATTTGTGTCGCTACCTGATCACATGACAGTTGTGTCAGTACCCACTAGTCACATGACAGTTGTGTCGCTACCTGATCACATGACAGTTGTGTCAGTACCCACTAGTCACGTGACAGTTGTGTCAGTACACACTAGTCACGCGAAAGTTAGACTGCTAATCTCGCGTGAGTTGAAAAAACGTGCGGCAATTTCGTCTGGACTCTGTCGGATTAAATGTGCCATTCTAAGCAGTATGGTAGTTAATCCAGTGTAATCCACGGTAACCCCCCCCCCCCAATACAATCCATCTTAACCTCCCTCTACGGTATAATCAAACTTAACCACTCACTCCCGTCCTTCACTAATGTAATCAACACAGAACCCCTCCCTCCCTCCCTACATCCCTACCCCCCAGCACAAAATGCGCCCATAAAGCCAAATTCTGGTGACTAGACCATCTAACCACACAGGCAAATACCCTGCCATTAAACCAAAACCTGTCACAATGTTACTTTTCAAATCGAAAGTTTCAAACAGCTCCCCACACACACACCCACCCCACACACCCACCACACACACCCCCACACCCCCTCACACATTGATCTCTCAGAGAGGCGACATTTAAGTACCGGAGACCCAAATAGCCAGCGGGGATTTCCGCAAACTTTCCCCTTGCAAGCTTGTTGTTCCCGCGAGAGTTGCCGTCCTTTGTTCGCACTAAGCGATCAGAGCTGGTGGGAATTCCCGATCGTTCAATACAGACTCAAGAAACTAAACACAGTTTCAATGTGCATTTATCTGGGCAACTTGTCGAAACAAAAAGTTTGTTTTGTGAAATAGTGTCGGTTTGGTTACAATATAACGTAACATTAACATTTCTGAGAAGTAACCCCCCCCCCCTACCCCACCCGCTGGGCCAGAGATGAATCAATTTTTTCCACACACAAAAAAAAACTTGGAATATTGGGGCGTCCACAGACAAATGAATTCAACAAATAGTTAGAGACGGAGACAAATTGGCCGAGCTTTCTAGAGTTGACCCCAATTTTGTGAAACCATAGCAAGTCTCCCCCGTCCCGACATAGAACAGTCACGTGATAGGGGCAGTCACGTGACTTGAGGCAGTGCTGGAACCGTCAAAGAGCTGAGTCGAGATACCAGCTAAGCATTGTTTAACATGTATCGTCATTAGACCAGCTGTTAGTTGGCTTACAATGTTTGTTTGTTGATTGGTGAGTTTGTGGCCAAATTTGTTTGTTGGCGAGTTTGTGGCCAAGTTTGTTTGTTGCTGAGTTTGTGGCCAAATTTGTTTGTTGATGAGTTTGTGGCCAAGTTTGTTTGTTGGTTGGTGAGTTTGTGGCCAAATTTGTTTGTTGATGAGTTTGTGGCCAAGTTTGTTTGTTGTGGGTTTGTGGCCAAGTTTGTTTGTTGGTTGGTGAGTTTGTGGCCAAGTTTGTTTGTTGGTGAGTTTGTGGCCAAGTTTGTTTGTTGGTTGGTGAGTTTGTGGCCAAATTTGTTTGTTGGTGAGTTTGTGGCCAAGTTTGTTTGTTGCTGAGTTTGTGGCCAAATTTGTTTGTTGATGAGTTTGTGGCCAAGTTTGTTTGTTGTGGGTTTGTGGCCAAGTTTGTTTGTTGGTGAATTTGTGGCCAAGTTTGTTTGTTGGTGAGTTTGTGGCCAAGTTTGTTTGTTGGTGAGTTTGTGGCCAAGTTTGTTTGTTGCTGAATTTGTGGCCAAGTTTGTTTGTTGGTGAGTTTGTGGCCAAGTTTGTTTGTTGGTGAGTTTGTGGCCAAGTTTGTTTGTTGGTGAGTTTGTGGCCAACTTTGTTTGTTGGTGAGTTTGTGGCCAAGTTAGTTTGTTGGTGAGTTTGTGGCCAAGTTTGTTTGTTGGTGAGTTTGTTGCCAAGTTTGTTGGTTAGTGAGTTTGTGGCCAAGTTTGTTTGTTGGTGAGTTTGTGGCCAAGTTTGTTTGTTGGTGAGTTTGTGGCCAAGTTTGTTTGTTGGTGAGTTTGTGGCCAAGTTTGTTGGTTGGTGAGTTTGTGGCCAAGTTTGTTTGTTGATGAGTTTGTGGCCAAGTTTGTTTGTTGGTGAGTTTGTGGCCAAGTTTGTTTGTTGGTGAGTTTGTGGCCAAGTTTGTTGGTTGGTGAGTTTGTGGCCAAGTTTGTTTGTTGGTGAGTTTGTGGCCAAGTTTGTTTGTTGGTGAGTTTGTGGCCAAGTTTGTTTGTTGGTGAGTTTGTGGCCAAGTTTGTTGGTTGGTGAGTTTGTGGCCAAATTTGTTTGTTGATGAGTTTGTGGCCAAGTTTGTTTGTTGTGGGTTTGTGGCCAAGTTTGTTTGTTGGTTGGTGAGTTTGTGGCCAAGTTTGTTTGTTGGTGAGTTTGTGGCCAAGTTTGTTTGTTGGTTGGTGAGTTTGTGGCCAAATTTGTTTGTTGGTGAGTTTGTGGCCAAGTTTGTTTGTTGCTGAGTTTGTGGCCAAATTTGTTTGTTGATGAGTTTGTGGCCAAGTTTGTTTGTTGTGGGTTTGTGGCCAAGTTTGTTTGTTGGTTGGTGAGTTTGTGGCCAAGTTTGTTTGTTGGTGAGTTTGTGGCCAAGTTTGTTTGTTGGTGAGTTTGTGGCCAAGTTTGTTTGTTGCTGAATTTGTGGCCAAGTTTGTTTGTTGCTGAGTTTGTGGCCAAATTTGTTTGTTGATGAGTTTGTGGCCAAGTTTGTTTGTTGTGGGTTTGTGGCCAAGTTTGTTTGTTGGTTGGTGAGTTTGTGGCCAAGTTTGTTTGTTGGTGAGTTTGTGGCCAAGTTTGTTTGTTGGTGAGTTTGTGGCCAAGTTTGTTTGTTGCTGAATTTGTGGCCAAGTTTGTTTGTTGGTGAGTTTGTGGCCAAGTTTGTTTGTTGGTGAGTTTGTGGCCAAGTTTGTTTGTTGCTGAATTTGTGGCCAAGTTCGTTTGTTGGTGAGTTTGTGGCCAAGTTTGTTTGTTGGTGAGTTTGTGGCCAAGTTTGTTTGTTGGTGAGTTTGTGGCCAAGTTTGTTTGTTGGTGAGTTTGTGGCCAAGTTTGTTTGTTGGTGAGTTTGTGGCCAAGTTTGTTTGTTGGTGAGTTTGTGGCCAAGTTTGTTTGTTGGTGAGTTTGTGGCCAAGTTTGTTGGTTGGTGAGTTTGTGGCCAAGTTTGTTTGTTGGTGAGTTTGTGGCCAAGTTTGTTTGTTGGTGAGTTTGTGGCCAAGTTTGTTTGTTGGTGAGTTTGTGGCCAAGTTTGTTGGTTGGTGAGTTTGTGGCCAAGTTTGTTTGTTGATGAGTTTGTGGCCAAGTTTGTTTGTTGGTGAGTTTGTGGCCAAGTTTGTTGGTTGGTGAGTTTGTGGCCAAGTTTGTTTGTTGGTGAGTTTGTGGCCAAGTTTGTTTGTTGGTGAGTTTGTGGCCAAGTTTGTTGGTTGGTGAGTTTGTGGCCAAGTTTGTTTGTTGGTGAGTTTGTGGCCAAGTTTGTTTGTTAGTGAGTTTGTGGCCAAGTTTGTTTGTTGGTGAGTTTGTGGCCAAGTTTTGTAATTTACTTCTGACCTAATTCTAAAAATGTAATTTCTTTCAAACTTTGCAGAAAATTGCATCTTTAATTACGTCTAATTAGACATGTCATTGACTGTTAAACATCAGTTTTATAATTACCGAATACAATACCAGACGAGACTGGCAGACGTGCGACCACAGACCTGGAACTATTTGATGTTCTGGAACATTCTAGAACCGTCCCTCGCGTGACATCATCGCACTTGTGGTCAAGGGAAGATAATTTGATTTACAGTCCCGCACGCGTCCAGAATGTACGGAGACCTGAGAACGCCGAGAACTCAACACGCTCTTTAATATCATTACTGAATCTAAAATTAGCATTCCATGCGTGCTTCTTATTGGCTGACTAGACAATACTCTAGCAGACGTTAAATTTGGTAGGTATCACGTGCAGTGACGTCATAGTTTTAGATTAACTTTTGCGGTCCCAAAGAGATCATCTTTGTTTCACAACTCTCAAAATAATTTTAGCGTAAATTATGTATTAAATGACAGCCAATATTGATGGTGTGTGCGCAAATGGTGTGGGTTTGATTCTGTTGAGTGATGTGCGTGTGTGTCTTTGTGTGTGTGTCTCTTTGTGTGTGTGTCTTTATGTGTGTCTTTGAGTGTGTCTGTGTAACTGTGTGTGTGTGTGTGTGCGTGTGTGTGTATGTTCGTGTGTGTTTGAATATTATGTATTGATCGACTTATGAAATTTCTATCTGAAATGTAAAGAATGACATCTATATGTGTAAAGGTTGACATCTATATGTGTAAAGAATGACATCTATGTATGTATGTATAGATAGCATCTTGTAGTTTCGGTCCTCATCAGATAACGGGAAACCTCTGGAATATTCCAGAACGTCGGTACTCGGGTCAGGGGAGATCAAGCACTGATTGGATCAGTCTCAGCCCCGCCCCGGGCACCTCTTTAATAGATGTGGGGGGGTGGTGGCTGGTCGAGGGGTGTTCAGTAGGGTGGTTGGTCGAGGGGTGTTTAGTAGGGTGGCTAGTCGATGGGGTGTTCAGTAGGGTGGCTGGTCGAGGGGTGTTCAGTGGGGTGGCTGGTTAAAGGGTGTTCAGTGGGGTGGCTGGTCGAGGGGTGTTCAGTGGGGTGGCTGGTCGAGGTGTTCAGTGGGGTGGTTGGTCGAGGGGTGTTCAGTGGGGTGGCTAGTCGAGGGGTGTTCACTGGGGTGGCAGGTCGGAGGGTGTTTTCAGTATAGTAGCTGTCGGTGATGAGTGGTGACTCAAGTGTTGGTGATTAGTGGTGACCTTGAGGAACCTGACGTTAGTAAAGGTTTATTCACGATTAGTTTGGGTTAGGCTTAGTTACTCTGTTATTTTCTACGATTATTCCATTTTAAGGCTATCAATAACCAATTATTATTTTATAATGATTGAAGAACTTCGCTCATTAACCCAATGTTTTTTTTTAAATTTTGCTTCGTTTAACGACTTCATTAGTGGCCCTGAATGGTCCTTTCTCTCATTAGTGAAATCATAAAACAACATGACGTAAATAATACGCTATTATTTTTTAACGAAAAAAAAAATTTAATTTGACTAAATTGTCATATAGTCAAGCATTTAACGATGTGAGCAGAGACCGCCCTACCAACCACCTGTCTAACTAGTTAGTAGATGTCAACCTACCAACCACCTGTTAGATGTCATGGTTGTCTTAGGTTGGTCTAGGCGAGGCTGATCTCACGATTGAACTTGACACACACACACTATATATATATATATATATATATATATATATATATATATATATATATATATATATATATATATATATATATATATATATATGTTTATAGTTAATAGGAACAAGCTTTCAAATGCACTGAAAATAAGAAAAAAAAATAATTTATTTCTTTAAAAGAAAAAACTTTTTCCCTAAAATATGTAAAAGATATCATGATTCATTTAAAATAGATAGACTTGTATTGTCATCGATGTGAAACGTAAAGTTTGACCGAAATCGCTGCATATGAAGTTGATCAAAATTTAGTTACAAGATTAGCCACAAACCCACAAACAAACAAACAGACGTTGAGAACTACATAAAAGCTTGTAAAAAGAAGGAAACGATTTAACCAACACATTAGGTGACACGCCTAACTTTTAATGGACCAAACTTGATGGAATGACTGTTGTGGCAAACATACCATTAAGGCATAAGACAGTTCCCAGCTTTGGACGAGTTGAATGCGACCGTAACAGTTGTTATACAACAAAGTAGTTTATTGAATGTTGTGTTGTTTAGGTGAACATTAATGTTGGGTTGTTTACGTGAATGTTGGGTAGTTCACATTAATGTTGCGTTGTGTACGTGAATATTGGATTGTTTACATGAATGTTAGTCTAACCCCATCTTAATAGCATCATCTGTGTGTCCTGGAGCGGGGGGGGGGGGGGGGAGGTGACACCAAATTGAAATATAAAACTTACGACTGTGCAGACGACACCGGGGAATGTGAAAATCTAGCGGTTTAAAATGTGATCAATCACATCACACAGGGAATGACAACTCTACACGACACAACAATGGCGGCACTTAAAGTTTTGTTGAAATGGATTGAATGCAGTGTGTGAATCAAAGTGTGTGAATCAAAGTGTGGGAATCAAAGTGTGTGAATCAAAGTGTGTGAATCAACGTGTGTGAATCAACGTGTGTGAATCAAAGTGTGTGAATCAAAGTGTGTGAATCAAAGTGTGTGAATCAAAGTGTGTGAATCAAAGTGTGTGAATCAAAGTGTGTGAATCAAAGTGTGGGAATCAAAGTGTGGGAATCAAAGTATGGGAATCAAAGTGTGGGAATCAAAGTGTGGGAATCAAAGTGTGGGAATCAAAGTGTGGGAGGACGAGGCGGCCATGTTGGGTCACACCCACACGTCGTCCAAGTATTTTTAGTTCACGCTAAAACAGTCTCAAATTATTTAAGCACGCTTGATTACAATCATTAACCTGTCTAGCTAAACCGTCATGTTGTCGAGCGCTATAGAATTCACACTTCAATTAAATAAAACTGCCGTTTCTTCCTTACCAGATTTTTTAAAGCTTGTATCCTGTGTCTTGTCTTATCCTTTGTCTTATCTTATCCTGTCTTGTCTTATCCTTATCGTGTCTTATTCTCTATTGTCTTATCCTGTCTTATCTTATTCTGTCTTGTCGTATCCTGTCTTGTCTTATCATGTCTTGTCTTATCCTGTGTCTTGCCTGTCTTCTATTGATCCCATCTTTACACCCATCTGCCCGAGCTTTTGTTCCCCCCCCCCCCCCAACGCCAATGTTTTCCATCCCTCAGTTTTTACTACAAAGTGAGAGATCATTCTTTCACCACAAAAACCATTTGTGTTTCGTAAAGCCATATCAATTCATTCTATCTGATTTTTTTTTCTGTTTCAAAAAAAATAATTTTTTATTTGTTTTGTAATTCATAGTTTCCCTAGTTTAGTGAACTGAAAGTAATTTTTAGTCTGGAGTTTAAAGTTTATAATTTATAGTTTATAGTTTATAGCCTATAGTTTATAGCCTATAGTTTATAGCCTATAGTTTGTAGCCTATAGTTTGTAGCTTGTAACCTGTAGTCTGTAGTTTGAAGTCTGTAGTCTGTGTCTGTATTCGTCTCCTCCTTCTCTGACTCTAGTTCCAGAGTTGTATGTACACCCGTCTGAATGTCGTTGAACCCGCCTGACCTGAATGTGGCAGAAGTGAGTCTTGTGAACTCACATCTTCATAAACCAAGTTCCAATTTGTGCCGTTATTTACGAGCTTCGCTGATCATAAAACACGACACTTAAAATTGCTTAATTTAATTTTTATATCGTGGATCAAGATTACAGGCGGATTAAAAAAAAACATGTCCGCCTAGCCCACGCCAAGATGTCTGTTTTTTGTCTGCCTATCCCATGCCAAGATGTCTGTTTTTTGTCCGCCTAGCCCACGCCAAGATGTCTGTTTTTTGTCTGCCTAGCCCACGCCAAGATGTCTGTGTCTGTCTGCCTAGCCGAGATGTCTGTTTTATGTTCCAAAATTGATTTCTTGGTTTCGCATGTTTGTGTCGTCGTATCCAGGAATTTAATTTGATCGACTTCACTCCCCCGACAAACGTGTACATTTACTTTTCTCAACGTCGCGACCGGCGACCGGCTAGTGACAGCCGGCTATTGACAACCGGCTATTGACAGCCGGCAACTGAGAGACGGTTGTTTTCACGCATGAGACGCCCTGGGAAAACTAGAATGTCTCGTAAACTTTCGAAGATTCGAGGCTTTGGGCCATCACAGTAAATGGAAGATTCGAGGCTTTGGGCCATCACAGTAAATGGAAGATTTGAGGCTTTGGGCCATCAGAGTAAATGGAAGATTTGAGGCTTTGGGCCATCACAGTAAATGGAAGATTTGAGGCTTTGGGCCATCACAATAAATGGAAGATTTGAGGCTTTGGGCCATCACAATAAATGGAAGATTTGAGGCTTTGGGCCATCACAATAAATGGAAGATTTGAGGCTTTGGGCCATCACAATAAATGGAAGATTTGAGGCTTTGGGCCATCACAATAAATGGAAGATTTGAGGCTTTGGGCCATCACAATAAATGGAAGATTTGAGGCTTTGGGCCATCACAATAAATGGAAGATTTGAGGCTTTGGGCCATCACAATAAATGGAAGATTTGAGGCTTTGGGCCATCACAATAAATGGAAGATTTGAGGCTTTGGGCCATCACAATAAATGGAAGATTTGAGGCTTTGGGCCATCACAATAAATGGAAGATTTGAGGCTTTGGGCCATCACAATAAATGGAAGATTTGAGGCTTTGGGCCATCACAATAAATGGAAGATTTGAGGCTTTGGGCCATCACAATAAATGGAAGATTTGAGGCTTTGGGCCATCACAATAAATGGAAGATTTGAGGCTTTGGGCCATCACAATAAATGGAAGATTTGAGGCTTTGGGCCATCACAATAAATGGAAGATTTGAGGCTTTGGGCCATCACAATAAATGGAAGATTTGAGGCTTTGGGCCATCACAATAAATGGAAGATTTGAGGCTTTGGGCCATCACAATAAATGGAAGATTTGAGGCTTTGGGCCATCACAATAAATGGAAGATTTGAGGCTTTGGGCCATCACAATAAATGGAAGATTTGAGGCTTTGGGCCATCACAATAAATGGAAGATTTGAGGCTTTGGGCCATCACAATAAATGGAAGATTTGAGGCTTTGGGCCATCACAATAAATGGAAGATTTGAGGCTTTGGGCCATCACAATAAATGGAAGATTTGAGGCTTTGGGCCATCACAATAAATGGAAGATTTGAGGCTTTGGGCCATCACAATAAATGGAAGATTTGAGGCTTTGGGCCATCACAGTAAATGGAAGATTTGAGGCTTTGGGCCATCACAATAAATGGAAGATTTGAGGCTTTGGGCCATCACAATAAATGGAAGATTTGAGGCTTTGGGCCATCACAATAAATGGAAGATTTGAGGCTTTGGGCCATCACAATAAATGGAAGATTTGAGGCTTTGGGCCATCACAGTAAATGGAAGATTTGAGGCTTTGGGCCATCACAGTAAATGGAAGATTTGAGGCTTTGGGCCATCACAATAAATGGAAGATTTGAGGCTTTGGGGCCATCACAATAAATGGAAGATTTGAGGCTTTGGGCCATCACAATAAATGGAAGATTTGAGGCTTTGGGCCATCACAATAAATGGAAGATTTGAGGCTTTGGGCCATCACAATAAATGGAAGATTTGAGGCTTTGGGCCATCACAATAAATGGAAGATTTGAGGCTTTGGGCCATCACAATAAATGGAAGATTTGAGGCTTTGGGCCATCACAATAAATGGAAGATTTGAGGCTTTGGGCCATCACAATAAATGGAAGATTTGAGGCTTTGGGTCATCACATTAAGAGAAGACTGGGGTCATCACATAATACACAGAGGAAGCTCGGAGAGTTGGTGCCCCCCCCCCCCCACACACACAGAGG
>NW_026733423.1:0-90710 GCF_028476545.2 Physella acuta
TTAAATTTCAGGGGAAGGGTGGACATTAGTAAAAGTATGTTTTGTATATAAATTCCATTTTCTTCTGGGGGCAGAGCCCCCCCCCCTCCTCCGAAATGATGCCTGAAAGAAACTCTGCCCTTAGTGAATTTGCAAAAGATGTTCCGGTCCAGTCCCAGATGTCATCCAGCCATCTTCTCTTTTGTTACCCTCGCTATCCCCCCCCCCCCCCCACAGGCGTACATTAGGACATCAGACATCTTATTTCTAGGGCACGGATCCGTCTCTGAGGGCTTGTATTGAGTGTTCATGGCTCTCATCCATGTATGCACCTCACTATGCGAACAGCTCCCAATCTAACACCAGGAATCTCCTTAAAAAGTTAACAAAGTAAAGCTGGTATCGGTAACCTTTGGAGGGGGATATTATTGGGGCATGACAACTGTACACAGCTAATTCACATTTCTGCTATATGTAGCTTAAGCCCTCTTATATGAAGAGAGTTAACCAACCCCCATGACTGAATCATTTCACCTAAATCGTGGCCATTGTTATTATTCTGGTTTGTTATAATTTTAATATCACGCGCTAGTAAATTTACTGCAATACTAAATTAGTTTGTATTCAATGGTATTAAATACTTCAGTAAGTGTAATTCTGAAAACTTAAAAATAAAATGTAATTTTTTCAATAATTGCAATTTTCTAATACAATAATATATAAGAAAATATAGCTCAAGGTCATAATTAAATATCTATAAATACGACTTAACACCCCAAAGTCAACAGTTAACAAAGTCAACAATTGTTTCACCATAAATAACCATTTAACATAAATATTGGCATCTGTGTTTCACGCTAGTGTCCAATAAATGTGACGTTTGTGTAACAATCTGCATAAATATAGGTCAAGGTCATAATTAAATATCTATACATACTACTTAACACCCCAAATTCAGCAGTTAACAAAGTCAACAATTGTTTCACCATAAATAACCATTTAACATAAACATTTGCATCTTTGTTTCTCGCTAGTGTCCAATAAATGTGACGTTTGTGTAACAATCTGCATAAATATAGGACAAGGTCATAATTAAATATCTATACATACTACTTAACACCCCAAATTCAGCAGTTAACAAAGTCAACAATTGTTTCACCATAAATAACCATTTAACATAAACATTTGCATCTTTGTTTCTCGCTAGTGTCCAATAAATGTGACGTTTGTGTAACAATCTGCATAAATATAGGTCAAGGTCATAATTAAATATCTATACATACTACTTAACACCCCAAATTCAGCAGTTAACAAAGTCAACAATTGTTTCACCATAAATAACCATTTAACATAAACATTTGTATCTTTGTTTCTCGCTAGTGTCCAATAAATGTGACGTTTGTGTAACAATCTACATGGGGCCATTCGTTGCTAGCGTCCCACTTATGGGACGCTTGTTGTACACTTGATATAACGAAGTAGTAAAAAAAAAATGTTATTTTTAAATTTTTATCAGATAGAAATATGGTACTGCTACAAGTTTCAAATGTATTTTGCACTTAAAATGTTAATATTTTAGAAGATATGCATTATCCTGTGCGCATGTTTTCTTTTTTTCCGCCATTTTGACAAGTCCTGCAAATCCGGCACTATAACATTTTTCTAAATTAATTTTTTTCACAAAACACACACAAATTCAATAGTTTAGCCATTTTCAAATACAATGAAACATAATTTGTGTTTTAACTAGTATTTAATAAATTTTAGCAATTTTTTTACCAAGCGTCCCATAAGTGGGACGCTAGCAGAATATGGGTTAATAGCGTAAATTACTACTTCAGGTCAACGGAAATAACTCAAAATTTGAAAGAAAGCAGAAATTTATATCTGTTTCTTATATGTGAAATTTATTTATCTATCTGGAATAGTACTAAAGTTATACGCTTTTGGAAGAAATTTGAAGAATTGAAAGTAGAAAAAATTCCACTTCCGGTTATCGAAAATAGCTGAAAAGTTAACGAGGATCTACAAATTTGATATAATAATTATATATAAAATGTTATCAACCTAGCTGTAATGGTACTCAAGTTATCGTGTTTAAAGATACACACACGTACACACATACACACACAGAGACATACGAACAAGATTACAAAATTATGTTTTTCCGACTCAGGGAAATGTGAAACGTCGATATTTGCAAAAATCTCGATTTTTTTTGCACGATTACAATACTTTCTCTATTTTCTGTATATACGAGAAAGTAAAAAAAGCAAGCATTTAACCGGCTAATGAATCAATACCGTAAACAAATACGTACAACATCTTAAACTAAAACATAAATAAATTAAAACTGAGCAATGCATAATTTTACTAGTTACACAACATTCAAGCAGATATTGCAATCTAAAAGTAGAGATACAGACAGTTGAAAAAGTCATTAAAGAAATTAAATGAGTACATACATATAAAACGTAATAACATTTTAACACTGTATCAAACATAATAAAAAAATAAACACTCTATCCAACATTGCAATCGCAATGAATAGACAATCTATTAAATAACCATAATGCTTGAGACTATCGCTATTACATTTTACTCACTTTGAGTGCACATGTTGTCAAAAACACTTTACACACATCAAATTGTTATTTGGTAAAAATACCTAATAATAACCATATACTCATGATCTAGAAACAGAAACCTCATAAATTTTACACATAGCCAAGATAAATTGTGGACCAATACATCAAAGGCCGAAGAGCGGGCGTACAAGAGCCTTTTCTCCTTTGGTTGCTGTCAGTGGAAGGATCATTCAAAGAAAGACTGAAGCAATATTTTACGACGATTTTCATCAGTGCTTCTCGAATCGTTTATTTTTAAACACAACCACTAAGACGTCACGGGGCGTGATGTGTAGGATAGCCTTGAGTGTACGTTCATCACCTTCGGTAATAGTGAGGTAGCATAAACCTTGGCGACCCCAGGGGAAGTCACAGAAAGCTCACCTATTACGTACCTCTACCACTGGTAAAGATAATACAATACCCGGATTCGTTTTGGATTGCCTAAGACTGATGACTTACGAAACTATAAAGACTAACAGAAAAGAACAAATCTTCGTGGACTCGAATCGAATGTCTAGGGTAAAAACACACACGAAGACCTCGTGCAACTAATAAACTTTTTAATCAATCTAAAATCTTCTAATAAGTAATCAAGTCTAAATAATAAATAGCTATGTGAAAACAATAGAAATATACATTAACAAAAGGCCCAACTTATGATTTTAGGAATAACACACTGAAACTACTAACACTGGATACGGTACCTAAGTAATCAACACAACCTACACGTTATTAAAATTCGACACAGAAAAATACCAAATACACTGGAACAAAGGGATAATTACTGCTTAGTCTAGAAAATATAACATGGCGTCGTACGTGGTCCTATCTCCTGGGTTTCATGTGGGCTGCCTCGTGTGTGGAAAAATCTTGCTTTATATACCACTGAAATTATGGGAGGTTGACCTCAATGTTAAGGATCATTGGGGGGAAGGAGCCAAAGCACGAGCCACACGAACACAGTGGTGACTACTATCACAGGAGTGTGTTTCCGAAGAGCCTGGTACGTCGGACTCCCGTCCCCTACATATTAGCTTGGGGGAGGAGAGGTGCAAGACTGCCGGGAACCAAGAAGGGTTTGCTCTCGACCCTAACCAGATATCTTAACTTTAAGCTGCGGCCTTCACGTGGATTCGGAAGAGTGCCACTAGTCGGACGAAGCTCATGACCCCCCTAGTGAGTGCGGAATGGCTAGTGGTAGCCAACAGCAGCTAGAGGTTTTTGATCTGACCGAGTAGAGCTGCTGTATGCGCTAGGCTCAAAGAACGACCGAACGCCCCCCTCGATCAAGCTGGGTACCAGGCGGTAGGACGACGTCCCGCGTCTGGTGGGTGGGGAAGGAAAGCCCGGCGAGAGCCGACGGAAGTAGCGACCGATGTGTGGGAAACCCTTTAAAGGTCAGGGTTTGCCACACTGAGGCCTGCCTGGCTAGGGAAGTCAACCTTCTGAGCCGGTTTCCGTATAAGAAAAAGAAGAAGAAGAAGAAGTGTGTTGGAAAATGTCTTTAGTTTGAACAACAGATGGCGCAAGGCCATTTAAAATATTAATATAATTAATAATAAATAAAAAAGAAGACCTACGTAGGTCACACTCCTATTATAGGATGCTCTTTAAAATAAATTTAGATGAGTTTAGACATTGAATATAGTAGAACGCCGTATTGATAGTATAGCTCGCCCTATAACGAAACTATGTATCGTAGTGCTCACGGTGTAGCCAGTGACACCAAATGACACACTGCCGGGTTGCCGAAATACGTGCCTTATTCGAGTTATTAAACGACAAGGGTAGCCCATAGTAAACATAGTGTATTGCCAGAGGCGTATCCAGGTTTTCGTTGAAGGGGGAGCGAAATGAGAAAAAAAGGCGCCAAATTTTTAACACGTTCTAAACACGTGAAATATATATATATATATATATATATATATATATATATATATATATATATATATATATATATATATATATATATATATATATATATATATATATATATATATATATATATATATACATATATACATATATATATATATATATATATATATATATATATATATATATATATATATATATATATATATATATATATATATATATATATATATATAATTACTAGATGTATGTCATTACTTCGTTATAATGTAAAATAAATTGTAAATAGCACTTGAAGAAATAAAAAAAAACACACAATGTAGGCCGACAAAGCAAAAAATGTATCAATCTAAATATATATATATATATATATATATATATATATATATATATATATATATATATATATATATATATATACAACCGAAAACAATAAACGCAACACAATCTGTTTTGTAATTCTTGTAAAAAAAATTTTACATAATAATTCCTGGGACATTAATTAAGACAAGCGAAACAGAGGAAATAATCACTCTCTTAAAAAAATATGTATATATCAACATATTTTATTATAAATGTCAAAACAAATCAATAATTACTTTAGAATGTAATAAAGTTGTTTAACAATAATCGTGCTTACAAAACTTTTTGTCTACAATCAGAATTAAATATATCGTCATCATAAATGCTAATGAAAGTTTTTCTAAATTAGTGTTGTATAAAAACACGCTTTAAAATATAATAGAAATACATTAGGAATAATAGCTTACATTTAATTCATCTTTTAATTAACTACTGCTTTTTTAACCTAGTGATCAGGTATGGGTTAGATCACTCTTTTGATCACACATCTTTTTACTGGTAATTGCAAAACAATATTCACAGAGTTTTACCTGTTTCAAAAGCTATGATTCTGGCGGCATGGGACTTTGCTACATCGTTACGCGTTTTCCCAAATGTACTTAACAGATCAGTTCGGGATGGGTTGGGGGGGGGGCTGGGTTCAAATTCATTCATCACTGTCCGGTCACTTTAGGTCAATTATCCAACCCAGTGTATACCTAGGTGTGACATTAATGTCGCTCTACACAATTGTGGTGGTGAGGTGTGTGTGTGGGGGGGGGGGGGGTAACCAACTCAGAGTGAACATAGCGTCAGTTTTTAGATGACTGTTCTAAACATACATATTCAATGACACATATATACTGATTCAGAAATAGATTTAAATAAGTAGCAGTGGTATTATGACAATATTTTTTTACAGAAGGGTCCATTGGGGGAGGGGGTTTGTAGTTGTAACTGTTTCATATAATTTGTAATCGTAATCACTATCGCCCAAACTGTCATAATACCACTACTTCATCGTGATGACGTTGTTGACCTTGTCAAAATTTCCCCACCACTACGCAGTTTGCCCATAAGTAAATTTAAAAAGAGGTGCCACATCAGTTGTATTGTGTCTGTAATGTATTTTTTTAAATTAATTACACGCTTAAAACTGTATATATAACGTAATTATGTGTGCAGATTTATGTATAATATTTTCTAGATCAATTATTCTTAAGCAAATACATTATACAGTTGCCTTACACTTAATACCCCTCCTCCGAAGTGGTACTACCCGTAGAGGTTTTTAGCGCAATTTCCATTCTGGAGAATTGCGTTTATTAACCCGTCATTTCTGGATGTATGAATGGATGAATGGATGTGTGTCCGCAGCTTTAAGTCGTATCTCCTCCTCAACGAAGCAATATCGAGGACTAGTTCCAAAAGCAAATTTGTTAAGCAAGTTACGAGAATGAACATAGGCCAAAAAATTTCCAGGTTTCTTTCATGGATTTCCCGGAAAAGCCAAAAAACCTCAAAAATGCAGTTTTTGGCCCATATCTCGGCAACAAGACCACATAGCGACTTGAAACATGTACCAATCGATTTTTGCCATAATTTAGAACAATATTGTCGAAGAAAAATTTCAAAAATATCCTTTCGTTCGGTCACAAAATTTTTTTTGAATTAATTAAAATCTGGACCGAATTAGTAGGCATTTTTATCCAACCACACCACACGCGCCATCACGTTCAGTAGCTAGGCGCGCAATGGTTTTTAGTCATGTAACACTATTGAAAATAAAACATGTAAAATACTGAATTTTTTTTAAAATAAAAAACGTTTCAATAACTAACCAATGGTTTTACTAACCCTGCTCTTGATTTACGCTATGACAGAGCTATTTTTAGATAACATAAGGAAATTGCGCTTAAATGTCACTAGACTTTTTAATTAACTTGTTTTAAAAATTGCAATGCATCGTAATGGTTATTTTTAGAATGACAAACTTGATACAGCTGTTAATACGTGTTGTAAACTTAGACGCTACTAGACTAGTACAATTCTGCTTAATTGCTGCATGAAAAGAAATCTTGTGATTTACATAGATGTGCCGACCAAAAATAATTTTTTAACAAAAAACCATTGTTTTAAAACTTTGAGTTTAAAAAGTTTCCAAAAAGGCGCCACTTTGCTGAAAATGGCCAGAAAGGAGCGGCCGCCCCCCCCCCCCCTGCTCCCCCGCCCCCCTGCGTACGCTACTATGTATTGCACTTTTTAAAGCTAACGCGAGAGCTATAGTGTTCACAGAGGAACACGGGCGCAAAATCACACACTGTCATTGCACTAGAGGACGAGCCTGATTACATATAGTAATCGATCAACAACATATCCATTGTATATCGAACGTAGTCACCGTATCTACCACTGTAAAGTCCGGGTCGTTAAATCTTACCCTGCTTGGGCGCCACTCCTATAGGGTTTGAAATTTTTCTTTTCTCAGCAAACTCCCCTAAATAATTGTTATAAACTCCTCAAAGTTTCATGGCGAGCTGATGAAAGTTGAAATCATACATAAAGTACTAACAAACCCAAAAACCTACCCCAAACATACTTTCATTTATATATTTACTAGCGAGTTCGTCCCCTCGCGTTGCCGCGATCTCAGAAGAAATAAACCGGGAGTGATATCCCCTAAAATATTCTTATATAAAACAACAGGGGATGGAAACTCGGGATATAGATCTAGTTATGATTTTTAATCCATTTTAAATACTTAAACTTTATAAAATAGAATAGAATCTCATAGAAAAAAGTATTGCGCACCAAGCGAACGCCGAATAAAGATGTTCATAATGGTGTGCAATATTATTAGTTTTTTATAAATTTAGATGCGTTTTTGAGAAATCGGAAATAGCGTAAATTAGTACTTCCCGTCAACGGAAATTACTCAAAATTTAACAGAAGGTAGAGAATTAGATCTTTTACTTACAGGTGAAATTTCATTCCACTATCTGAAATAGAACTCAAGTAATAGGCTTTTGAAAAATTCAAAGTAGAAAAAGTACCACTTCCGGTTGTCGGAAATCGCTCAAAAGTTGATACGGATCTACGATTTTGATAAAATACTTATATATGAAATTTCATCAACCTAGCTGTAACGGTACTCAAGTTATTGTGTTTACACACACACACACAGACACACACACACACAGACACACAGACATACGGACAAGATTGCAAAATTATGTTATGTAAAAATCTCGATTTTTTTTTTGCAAGATTACAATACTTTCTCTATACTACGTATATACGAGAAAGTAAAAAATGATCAAATATTTTTAGAGAATTTCATAAATGTGTTACCAATACTATGTTATTAGAAGCGTGACCTAATTTTCTAAATCTGAGTTATCTAAATGTAAACAATGCTATATTTCTTGAATCATATTTCTCGAAACACGGTTTTGCCAACGCTACACCCAGCATGCCCCAGGGCTCTCTGTATGAAGCCTTGGGTGTACATTAATCACTCTACATAATAGTGAGGCAGATCACACTTCAAATTGTATGGACAGACGGTGAGACGGAAGGACACAAACAAGTTTGGAATTGCTAAGTTTATCTTAGTAAGGAGTGTGTAACCGGATTTGCGTGTATGTCATGTCATTTATGAAAATAAACGAATTATTTGAGTTTTTGGTTACGAAACGAATATTTTAAACGTAGGCACTTAATGGGTACCATTAAATACGTTGAACAGGTATACAGCTGTACTATCCTATTGTGATTATAATATCCGCCACTGCAAACAAACATAGGTAACATCTGCAAATGACATTTTAATTTTCTTTTTCCACCGTAGTTTCTATGCTGCGTGGTAGGAGGTAGGTGCATGAAGACATTTTTAATTGTAAAAAGATGTTTGTTTACACGTAGATTTGTACAGAATAGAAAATGTTTAACTAACATTTTAGTTATATTTTTACTTTCTCGTATATACGACGTATAGAGAAAGTATTGTAATCGTGCAAAAAAATCTCCTGAAATTTTAACAATTTTCACCGTATTACACCTCAGTCCTTCATCACATCCGAAGTATAGAGGACTTATTTTAATCGGGCAAAAATTATCAATCCAGATTTATCAACAATTAAGAGGGTTAATGCGTAATCCATTCTGAAAAACTGGGCTTTGCAATCCTGTCCGTATGTCTGTGTGTCTGTCTGTCTGTGTGTCTCTGTGTGTGTAAACACGATTACTTGAGTACCATTACAGCTAGGTTGATGTAATTTCATATATAAGTATTTTATCAAAATCGTAGATCCGTTTCATTTTTTGAGCGATTTTCGATTAACGGAAGTGGTACTTTTTCTACTTTGAATTTTTCAAAAGCCTATAACTTGAGTACTATTTCAGATATATAAATAAAATTTCACACGTAAGTAAAAGATCTAATTCTCTACCTTCAGTTAAATTTTGAGTAATTTCTGTTGACCGGAAGTAGTAATTTACGCTAATTCCGATTTCTCAAAAAACTAATGTAAATTTTTAAAGTACTAATAATATTGCGCACTATTATGCACTTTTTTATTTGGCGTTCACTTGGTGTGCAATTCTTTTGTCTACGAGATTTTATTCTATTTTTAAAACTTTAAGTATTTAAAATGGATTAAAAATCATGTCTATAGCCCGAGTTCCCATCCCCTGTTGTTTTATATAAGAATATTCGAGAAATTTTAGGGGAGATCACTCCCGGTTTATTTAGCTATGCAATCTTTTTGTTTTCTAACACAATTTTACTTTATTATGCTTAGATAAAATCAGAAAAACGTTTGAGGTTGATATACTTCCATATCACAGGTAATATTATTTTATTGATTTAACTAGCCATACCGCAAGGCCTTTCACTGGCATTTGATGTCAAAGTTATTTGTAAACAGCCCTGACCTCCGTGCTTATTAATCATCATATTATACTCTGCGTTACCTGAGGTTTGGGACTTTATAAAATTTTGAAGCTTAGGATTAGTTAATGTACAAAAAGATGTTAGTTTGATCGATATGGTGAAAATACAATTTTACCTGATGTCGGGACATTTTCATAATTTGAAAAGTGGCAGCTTTAATGTATATCTTTATTAAGGGCATGGGCGGGTGATGAGTACAAACTTCCTTATTTCCGAGTCTAAAGATGTAATACTTGGCTAATAGTTATAACTCAAAGACGGCGGCCATATTGGATTTTATTGACGATTTTTAAATGGAAATAACTCAAAAATGGTTTGTACAAATTTCCTGAAAACGTAATATAGTCTGCAGACACGTGTGTTTAAGACTTCTTATAGATTAAATTTTCAAAAAAGAAAACATTTTTTTTTTACTTTTTTTTTTCAGACATCATTGTAAAAATTTCATTATTTCGTCCAATTTTTTCACTATTTCAACAACAAAATTTTTTTTTACAAAAATTCCAAAAGTGTTCTATCAGTTTTATTTGATCATATATAAAGAGTAACTGGAGCAAATTTAGATCAGTTGTTCTGATAATTATTAACAAAGTTATTTCAACAATTGTACAAAATAACATCAAACTGAGAAAAACGCAAAAAACTATAGCCTGAAGTAAGGTGCTGCTAAATATATTCCTTCTGAGCTTGTTCAGCTGTAAGTTTTATTTTTGTCTGGCGCTTTTTGTTTTACCTAGAGCTGTAGTAAAGCTGTTGTCATGGCGTCTTTTTGGCGTCCTTCACTGGGTCTTCGACTATGGTTTCCTTCTTTTGACAGCAACGCCATAGCATGCCTGGGCCCAAAATTGAATTATGCTATCTAAAGCCAATTACGATAAGACGATGTCTTTGTTTATTGTGAAAGGCTTTGTTCTGGATTCTTTTGCAGTTGTATACTTACGATTTACAACATTTTTATTACTGCCACACCATGCTTGAAGAAAACCCTTTACACTTTTTTCATCAATAGAGTAGCCACTACATCAAGGTGGTCGGGGAAATGTATTGATAACATCAAGAAGCAAATCACAGTCGACAATAATTCTGCATGGCTGTGGTTTATAATTAGCACTACCAGTACTAGATGTAACAGTGCTTTCTTCTGTTTGTAAAAACTGTGTCTTTCATTGCCGCAGTTTCTAAGTAAATGTGCATATTACATCTGCACCAGTGCTTGTCTGAATAGTGCTAGATTGAGTAGAGGTACCTGCAATCAGTTGCATTCGGACGTGCACTAGCTTTAGTAAATTAGTTAGATGTGTGAATCTATTTTTAGCGAGTGTTTTGTTCTACCCATTATCGAAAGAGAAACAAATGAAATCGTCTCACTGCTTATGATAATTCACACAAACTAATCTAAACTGTTAATAGTATATTTAATTGAAATAATTATATGTTAAAATAATGTAAGTATTTCACAGAAGCTTAGAGAAACAAAACTAGATCAAACTTAGCAACGCGCTAAAACTAAGGGAATGTTTACTTCCGAAGCGAAACGACCAATCGCTAACTAACTTTCGCAGTTGTATGCCAATGAAAAAATTGAGGTAAAAAATTTGCATACCGACTGAGTAAAATAAACAACTTTATGACGTAGAAAAATAATCACATTAAAATAGGTATTTTGATTGGTCATTTAATTTTAGAACAAATAAAGAAAGGAGGTCACGGCCTTTCCATTGATATGAAACACAAAAAACCAGACCCCACACTCAAAAAGACGTCACACCTCAAACTTTTTTTGTCTTTTAAAAGCACTGATTTCTGCTGAACACGCTATTCAAGTCATATGCTAAGGACAAAGAAACAGGTGCACTCTACTTCACCTGCCCTGTATCCCGCAGAGTTCCGATAGGCAACTATCATTCACATCTAAAAAAAATTGAAAAAAAAATGTAACATTCACATGATGTGTCTTGCACACGTGCCCCCCCCCCCGCCCCCGCATGGTAGCATATATTACACTATCACCTAAGCTATCTGGGATCGTCACTATAACGTTTTTTTGTACTCCATATAATTTAATATAAATAGTTTTGAGTCTGCTTAACAAACTTGATTTACGCGAATAGGCCCTACATCTAGTATTATCTCAAATTAAATTGTATCTTAAAATAGCCCATCCATAGCTAAGCAAACACAGATTGATATAAAATAATGAAGTTCTGAAATAGTTTAGTATAGACACTCATTATTATATAGGTCCAAATAGTAAGAGTTATCTAGATTCTACCACTGGTTTGGTTAAGTCGAGTTTTCTCGTAGATAGATAAATCACTTGTATTCTTGAATTACATGATTCGTGAAGCTAAAAAACAAAGATTTATATCAAACTAGGCATACTGCCTAGATTCGCTTAGGTTTTCAAAAAAGTTGAGAAATTGAATGATTAATTAATAGGTGATTGGCTGTTATGTTAAATGCTTAGGGCCTAAATTTATACAGTGGGGTGCTTTTATTGTGCCCATAATTGATGGAATATTCGCAAACTTATTACTCGCAATGTTATTAGAACTGAAAGGGCTTTCATAAAAATTATTAATCAAATATAATATTAAATTACTTTTGTAATTAATTTTTACAATTTCAGTACAATGCAAAACTTAATTTATAACAAAATATGTATTTAAACAATGCTATACTTTAAGATTTTGTTTTTTTTTCTTAAAAAGAGTATACAAAATATTTAAAAATTATTACATTGAAAAGTTACCTCCCCTGTTCATAAACCAAATTTCAAAATTTCGTATAATGAGAATTTCAATCGCGGTCACTTTTAGCCCTCTTCGAGGTCTTTGAGTCTGACCAACAGTTTTTCCATACGGCCTAGTCATCTATAGAGTTGTATACAACAATTAGCCAGATGTAAAGAGGGTAAGTTCCCTTAAATCCGTTTTGAAACGACCCTCTGTTTTCCCCATAAAATACAAAGATTATATAGGGAAATACGACTGGTCAGTTTTGACCCATTTCCCGATTTTTCCCGGACATGGCGAGTTTTTTGTGACACCCCAAGGCGTTCTCCTACCACCTCAGAAAATATCAAGGGGGATCGTCGGTGGAATTTGTTTTTCGTAATAGAGCTCATATAAAGAGAATTTCACTCGCGGTCACATTTTAGCCCTCGTCGAGAGCATTAAGTGAGACAGACAGGTCTGCCCTACGGCCAAGCCATTTACCTATAAACATGCTAAAAATTAGCCAGATGTAAAGAGGGTAAGTGCCCTAAAATCCGTTTTGAAATGACCCTCTGTTTTCCCCATAAAATACAAAGATTATATAGGGAAATACGACTGGTCAGTTTTGACCCATTTCCCGATTTTTCCCGGACATGGCGAGTTTTTTGTGACACCCCAAGGCGTTCTCCTACAACCTCACAAAATATCAAGGGGGGTCGTCGGAGGAAAAAAATTTTCGTAATAGAGCTCGTATAAAGATAATTTCACTCGCGGTCACTTTTTAGCCCTCGTCGAGGGCTTTGAGTCAAACCGATAGTTTTCCCTAAAGGTCAAGCCATTGACCCAAGTGTATGCAAAACATTAGCCAGATATACTGAGTTTAAGTACCCTAAAGTCTGCGTTGAAATGACCCTCTGTTTTTCCCATAAAATACAAAGATTATACAGGGAAATACAACTGGTCAGTTTTGACCCCTTTACGAAGTTTTCCCAGATATGCCGAGTTTTTTATGACACCCCAAGGCGTTCTCCTACCACCTCACAAAATATCAAGGGGGGGTCGTCGGAGGAATATTTTTTTCGTAATAGAGCTCATATAAAGAGAATTTCACTCGCGGACACTTTTTAGCCCTCGTCGAGGGCTTTGAGTGAGACCGACAGGTCTGCCCTACGGTCAAGCCATTTACCTATAAAATATGCCAAAAATTAGCCAGATGTAAAGAGGGTAAGTGCCCTAAAATCCGTTTTGAAATGACCCTCTGTTTTCCCCATAAAATACAAAGATTATGTAGGGAAATACGACTGGTCAGTTTTGACCCATTTCCCGATTTTTCCCGGACATGGCGAGTTTTTTGTGACACCCCAAGGCGTATTCCTACCACCTCACAAAATATCAAGGGGGGTCGTCGGAGGAAATTTTTTTTCGTAATAGAGCTCATATAAAGAGAATTTCACTCGCGGTCACTTTTTAGCCCTCGTCGAGGGCTTTGAGTGAGACCGACAGGTCTGTTCTACGGTCAAGCCATTTACCTATAAAATATGCCAAATATTAGCCAGATGTAAAGAGGGTAAGTGCCCTAAAATTCGTTTTGAAATGACCCTCTGTTTTCCCCATAAAATACAAAGATTATATAGGGAAATACGACTGGTCAGTTTTGACCCATTTCCCGATTTTTCCCGGACATGGCGAGTTTTTTTGTGACACCCCAAGGCGTTCTCCTACCACCTCACAAAATTTCAAGGGGGGTCGTCGAAGGAAAATTCTTTTCGTAATATAGCCCATATAAGGCGCCGGTCAGTCGAGGTCAGTTGTGACCCCCTCACCGTAGACTTTTCGGCAAACCGTCACCGGCCCTCGTGTTCTATCGCCCCAAGGTACCATCGTGCCAAATCTGACGCGCCTGCGGCGCCGGGAAGTGCCCTATCGGGCACTTGACCACTGAATATAGTAGTTCCCCTTACTCGCTGTGAAAGACGCTCGATTAACGGATGCCAACTGCCAACTTAGTCGCTCTAAAACTCTGGGCGCCAAACCGGGTATTGACGAAAGTTGTACCCTATATGGCGCCGCCCATAAGAAACTTTAGTTTTCTTTTTCGCAGAAATATCCTCGGGAGTATTCTCATCTACTCCCTAAAGTTTCATGGCACTCGGATGAAACGCATCCGAGTTTTATTTTTTATATACCGTGTATAGAGAAAAGAAATCGCTCCTCCCAGGGGGGGGGGGGGGGGCGCCGCACTTGCAATATTAAACAATATTTTTTAGCAGAACCCTACCATTGAGTGATCTAATCATCATCCCAAAGTTTCATGGTACACGGATGAACGGTGTAAAACCGAAATTTTATAAACCGTATATAGAGAAAAATCGCAGCCGCCCGTGGCGCCGCCCTTGCGAAATTAAAAATATTTTTTACAGAACCCTTCCCTAGAGTTTTATAATAAACTCCCCAAAGTTTAATGCCTATCGGATAAACGGTGTCACTGCAATTCACTTTTATTTTTTTTATATACCGTAAATAATGAAAAATCGGACCCTCCCTTGGCGCCGCCATTGCGAAATTAAAAATTATTTTTTTACAGAACCCTTCCCAAGAGTGGTATAATGAACTCTTCAAAGTCTCATGGCTATCGGATGAACGATGCCAAACCAAAATCGACTTTTATTTTTATATACCGTATATTGAAAAAAAAACGCGCCGTTTCGGGGCGCCACCCCTGCGATTTTGAAATATATTTTCGCAGAAACCTCCCCAGGAATATTCTTAACAACTTCCTAAACTTTCATGGCGATCGTTTGAACGGTGTCACTGTAATTCACTTTTATTATTTTTATATACCGTATATAGAGAAAAATCACACCCTCACGTGGTGCCGCCCTTGCGATATTAAAAATGATTTTTTTACAGAACCCTTCCCTAAATTGCTCTAATCAAATCCCCAAAGTTTGACGGCGATTGGATAAACAGTGTGAATCTGCAATCGACTCTTATTTTTTATATACCGGATATAGAGAGAAATTAAATCGCGCCCTACCGGGGGGCCACCCCTGCGAATTTGAATTTTTTTTTCCGCAGAAACCTCCCCAGGAATATTCTTAACAACTTCCCAAAGTTCGACGCTGATATGATAAGTGGTGTGGTAATGCATAAAAGACACACAGACACACACACACACACAGACATACATTTATATATATATATATATATATATATATAGGTATTTAAGGACTAAAATAGTTAAATAAAGAAACTCAATGATTTATTCTGATTTTAAAATGCTTTTTAATTTCAACTAATTAATTTTAGTTTGACCTAGATTGTAGATATATAAATAACTGCATTCGACAGCTGATCTTTAGATTCTAGATCTAGAGAAATGTATTGTATACTTAAATGAAAAGGACTGTTGAAAATTGATATAAGTGTTGGAACGTAATAAAATAGCAAACCGACGTATCGTTAAAGCGATAGCCGACATTAACTTAGCTATATAATGTGTTATACTTTTGAAATAGATCCAAACTTTTGTATGGAAGCCGCCATTATTGTTGTAAAAAGTAAATAAATCATGTGACTTCACCATTCACTATAAGTAACCTAATTGTTCTGAACTTTTATGTGGTTAATATACCAATGAATAAATCAATATATTAATTAATGTCTTTACATTAATTTGTGATTAACAGTCTGTTTAAAAAAAAGAAAATTGTCCTCTACTTAAATACTATTGCACTGCTCTACACATAGTGCAGATTCTCTCCTTTAACCAAACGGATAAACAAAAAAACTAAACAAAAAATTCAAACATGTAAAAAAACTTAAGTTTTTTGTAGTATATAGATATATTTTAAGATGCCATTAATTATATTTTCAGGTTAAGGCATCTGAAATATTTAATGACGATACCAGGGCACATCCTTAACATGTGCAAGCATCTTCGTGTGTTTGTTTTTCTACTGGCAAGCATCACGAATGTGTATTGTGGAGACGTACTGCAAACTACACATCAAGACAACAGCACACTTCAACACCAATCAAAACGAAACGTTGGCACAACAAAGGTAAATATTTAAAATTAATTTAATTTTTAAAAAGTACTTTTTTTATTATGACCATGTCTACATAAGCTGCTAATAATTACAATTAAAATATATACTGAATTTATTTTCATCAAAGACTACTGATATCTCTTAATCAGACAGCTTATGTAATGAGCAAGAGGTTTAGGAATATGTGGCTGGTTTTATATTAGTTACTAATTTACTTTTTAATTTGGGAAACATGCCACAGCATTAAAAAAGATAAATGTAAGAGAGTAATGACGCATCTATGACTACATGTGACAAAATGTTTGCGTTCGATATTTCTTCTTTGAAAATTATAAACACGTTTGAATGTTTAATAGTCATGAGGATATTACGACATAACCATGCCCCTCTGTTACATATTTTCAATACTCTTCTGACATGAACTTTATTAATTGAAGATGAAATAATTATACATAATACTTAACGTCTAATTTCAATTATATTTTTTTCTGAACACCTGAAAATGTAAATGTGTAATTAAATGGCAATTATATGTTCTTTAGAGAGAAGAAAACATGAAAAAAAGTAAAAAAAAAATGAAAAATCGAAAAAAAAATTTTCAGTGGGTTGGCTGAAATAAATTTTTGATAAAAGAAGAATATTATTCTAAATCTTCTAAAGCAGCCTGGATGATACAAATAAATGAATCATTCCTCCATTTTAAAACAGCTATATTCCTAACAGTCATCCTACTTTTCATCAGTGGCGGAACTAGAAAAAATGGGCCACCCCGCAAAAATTCCCCCCCCCCATATATATATATATATATATATATATATATATATATATATATATTTATATATATATATATATATATATATATATATATATATATATATATATATATATATATATATATATATACAATACGAAGATAGGATACTCATTTCTGGCCTCACTACAACATGTCATGTGTGTGAGTGCATTGGTCGGTTTTGAAAATCTGTTTTATTTTATGTTTGACTTTCTACTTCTAATATTTAAGTTGGTCAAAAGTATATCAATCATGAAGCTTTGTATAAGTAATGGTGTCTCGTGTTATGTTTATTTTTACGTTTTTTTTGTATTTATATTATTAATTTTAACTACATTTCATTTTTGTACTATTCCATTCTTTAGAAGTTATTTTAATGAAAATAATAATTAAGATAAGTAATTGCTGTTTAATTTGATTAGTACAAATCTATTAAAAGGAGCTACTGAGCAGTCCTATTTGACTATTTAAAAAGTTAAATAATTTATGGAAGTGGTTTGAACTTTTGCCTATCTTTCACACTACATCTCATGTTTGTTATTTACAAAACCACTATCAATTTGCCAGTGGCGAAACTAATATATATATATATATATATATATATATATATATATATATATATATATATATATATATATATATATATATATATATATATATATATATATATATATATATATATATATAAACACGCTATTAATCGTGTATATTTTAGACGTTTGCCTTGTTTTCTAGAACAGTGGTTATTAAAGTAAACAATGTCGGCACTTTATTTCTTGGATGTTAGTTGTTGTGGCGCTAGTTTGTCCACACTATCACCGATACAAGCCAGCTTAGTTGTTGGAGCGTTAGTTTGTCAACACTACCGCCGAGACGAGCCGGCTTAGTTGTTGAGACGCTATATATTTGCTTATTGTAAGGCTAAGAGCGGGAGGGGAGGTCTGAGAAAGAAACTTAAAAGGGACAACAA
The DNA here is from genome assembly GCF_028476545.2 of Physella acuta. Taxonomy (NCBI): domain Eukaryota; kingdom Metazoa; phylum Mollusca; class Gastropoda; family Physidae; genus Physella; species Physella acuta. Next base: position 18,313 of record NW_026733423.1, read on the forward strand.
AGCGCCGATTTATTTTTATCCATCTGTACCGAATGTGTGATGGTCTCAAAAAGGCGTCCTAATTTCTAGCGGTCTCTCGCGCAATGGACGTTTTTTCAAAAACATTTTTTGCGGACAACAGCGTGTTTAATTGTAGGAAAAAAGAATATGCAAGAAGCGTGGGATGGTGTCAATAGAATAAAAATAATCAAATCGCAGCTATAGTATTATTTTTTCAAAACAACCATCAGGTCAAAAAATTGATTATGGGCGGCTGTGGGCCCCCTAAACGTCGTGCCCCCACACCCCCCCCCCCCCCCCGCATTGCGGGGTCTGGTGGCACTGTAGTTCCGCCCCTGTTTTTCATACGTTTATGTATTAAAACATTACAAAACCAGCAAATAATAAAAAAATTATTTATAGTTTTTTGTATAGTTTCAAACATAAGGATCTATAAGTCTAATGTACGTTCTGTACTCCTCTATGCTGCAGAGTCATGGAAACTAAACAAGAAAGTAGACAGCCGACTCAGAGGCTTTGAAAGAAGATCCCTCCAACGCATCCTCAGGATAAAGTGGGACGACAAAGTCCCAAACAAGGAAATATGGCGAAGGACAGGATTAAACGACATTGTCTCAGAAGTTAGAACGAGGAGATGGAGATGGCTGGGCCATGTCCTACGCATGAGCAAAAAAAGACTCCCCAACATGGCGCTGAAGTGGAACCCACCCGGAAAGAGAAGTAGAGGAAGACCACTGGGAACATGGAGGAGGGAGATGGAAGAAGAAGTACAGGCTACTGGCAAAACCTGGCATGAACTAAAGTGGCTCGCCCAGGACAGGGTGGAATGGCGGAGATTTGTTGTTGCCCTATACTCCACAGGGAGTGATGAGGATTAAGTTAAGTAAGTATAGTTTCAAACACATGTTTATAATGTGTATGTATAATATATATATATATATATATATATATATATATATATATATATATATATATATATATATATATATAATATATATATATATATATATATATATATATATATATATATATATATATATATATATATATATATATATAGCAAAGTAGTCGGGTCCCGATCGAGCACTTCCCCGCGCTTCAAATTAAGCAAGCTCTTGAATTAGGGCAATAGAACACGTGGGCCGGTGGTGGTCTGCCGCAAAGTCCACGCTGAGATGTCAAAACTGACCACGACTGCCCGGCACCTTTTATGAGCTTTATATCGCAAAATACTTTAGCTGAACGACCCCCCCCCCTCGATATTTTGTGAGGTCGTAGATAAATCACTAAGGGTGTCAGAGACAACTCGCGATATCCTGGAAAAATCTGCAAAGTGGTCAAAAATAACCGGTCGTTTTTGCCTATATAATCTTTGTAACATTTGGGGAAAACAGAGGGTAATTTTAACACAGAATTTAGGGCACTTTACGTTTGTACATCTGTCTAATGTTTTGCACGCATCTGTGTAAATTGCAAGGCCGTATGGGAAAACCGACGGCAAGACTTAAAGCCATAGACTAGGACTAAAAATTAACCGCGAGTGAAATTTCCCCTATATGAGTTGTATATTTTTAAAAATGCCGAACGATCTCCTTAATATTTTGTGACTGACCCTAGAGGGTAACAAAAACCTTATTCACATCGGAAATATCCCTTAGGGCCGTTAGATTTATCCAGATACCGTATTGTTTTTATATAAACAAGTGTGTGTACAAATGGAAACAAAGACTAAGTCATTTTGTCTATGTACAACGAAGGTAAATTTTTTAAAGAAATACATTTTGAATTATTTTAAAACTATTTTCATAAAAAAAAATATAACAAAGCATAGCATTTGTATAAATAAGAATTTCACCTTTCATACCTAAATTAATACACCCCGATCAGCAGTATAACATACCAGGTAGAAACATAGAAAACCACGCGCACTTAATCAGAGACATCATACATTTTAGCACGCAGAAAGACATACAACTAGCAATTCTTAGAATCGACCAACAGAAAGCTTTCGATAGAGTAGATCATACATGGTTAATGAAAACAATAGATGCTTACGAACTAGGAACTATTTTAAAACATGAATAAAAATAATATACAACAATGCACACATTGTAACTAGGCGTAACTGACAACTATTTAATCTGTGTACAAGTATAAATAAATGACACAAGGTCAAACCAAAATATAATTCAAACTAAGAGCAATAGTAAAACAAAAATTCAACTTACAGATATCTCAAAGTTACTTAAATAAATCTAACAACTAGATGACAATCTATCACCGATGTGACATTGGTAAAATAATACACCTAGGAAAAATATCAGAAACACTGAAATGGCCACAAAACACCTTATAATAACGAAAATAAAATATGCCGCCACAAACTAAACAACTTAAAATGGCGACACACCGGGAACTAGGGTCACAAGCTGCCAGGAGACTTGCCGTGCACGGGTTTATATGCAAGATGAAAACCAAGGGAGGTTAATTTATTGTCGTAAGACCATTGGTCGAGGATTTGCTAAGGATCTTCAATGTCGTAAGACCATTGATCGAGGATCTGCTAAGGATCGGAAAAACCAATTAAAATCCAAGCACATGACGTGACGGAGTTCAGGTGACCGAGGAGTTCAGGTGACCGTACAACTCTCTCAAGGTTGATAACATATCTTAAGAAACTAAATTATATAAAGAAAGAAAAGACCTAAGAAGGTCACACATGTATTAATAAACAACAGTGTTACAAGCGCATTTCACATACAGAAATCACTTAGACAAGGTTTCCTTTATCTCCATTAGCCTAGAACGCTTACTAGATAACATTAGACATGACAACTCGATTAAAGGACTGTACATTCCATACACCGTAGGCAAGAAAATTCTTGCATATGCAGACGACAATACTTTCTTAGTACAAACAGAAAAAGCTATACAGACTGTAATAGAACAAATTCAACAACTTTGGGAAAGGAAGCTGGTGGAAAAATAAACGCAGAAAAATCAAAAGTAATGGGTATAGGTAAATAGAAATGTAAAGATAATTATAACATAGACATCACAATAACAGACTTTATGGAATAGCTTATACCAGCAGTCCTACAAAAGACGACAAAGAAACTTGGGCCACACTGAATAATAAAATAAATCAAAATCTGGAAAAATACCAATACTGCAATGCAACCATCTTTGCCAGAGCAGCATTAGTAAACAGAAATATCATTCCAAAATAACTTTCGTAGCGACGAACTCTACAATACCCAGCTCGTTTATTAAACAAACAAACTAGCACATTAAAGAGTCCATTTTCAAAAACACGATTAGAAACATTAGCCACAAAACCTTAAACCAAAACAAATTAAATGGAGTTATAGGGCTACATCACATTCAAACTAAAATAAACACCTTCAGAATAAAACGATACATTACCATCCATTAGCACAAAATTTCATAAGGTTAAAGATGAGGAGCATTCTATAGACAGCTTTTGTAAAAAAACGATAGCAACATTCCAAAGAAACAAAAGCATTATTAATACAAAAAAATATATACGACACCTTAATCAAACAGCAAGCGACATCCTTATACACCAGATTTAGTTGGGCCAGGGAACACAATATAATAGACATTTAGAAAACCTACATAATAAACGCATTACACCAGAAGAAAGGGAAGTAGCATACAGACTGATTTTTAACACAACACCAGTTTCACGAAATAAAAAGTCAAATCAAAATGTAAAAATAACATGTCAAACGTGTAAACAAAATATACAAGAAACTGAGACACACAGTTATTGAGATTGTTTATTAATACAGAGAGCAAATCAACCACTTGCGAAAATATTAAACACCACCAATCAAGCAGCCAAAACAAATAAAGCAATCACGCTTTATTTAATTAACACGACTAGACAAAGAACTGAAAACGAAAACAGACTAGTGGCAACTGCTATTTATAGATCGACTGTAAGGTAAAATAGTTTTACATTCAGATTTTATTTTAAAAACTACACCGACATCGAGTTAAATGAAAGATTTCAAGCAAAGCTAAGACATAGACTGGAAACTCTCACTTCACATAAAAAAATGAATATAAATAAATAAAGTACCTATTTTAATTAAGACAGTCTCAAGCCAAACATCACTAAATCAGCCATCGAGTAAATTACCGTTAGAACACTCTTATGCTTCTAAGGTTTAAAAGGGCACAATCTGAATGGTAGAAAGAGATACACACCTCACCCCCCCCCCACACACACACACTTCCCCCAACCAAACTGGCGGATAAATCAAGGGCAGCGCACCCTCATGACCAGGGGTCAATTTTGTGTCATGGAAAATTTTGGAATGATAGATCAGTATGAGTATTATAGAGACCCTTCTCCCACAGTCATATCTATTTCTGTCCATGGGTGTCTACAATGTGACATTTTTAATTACTTAAGCTTTTTATAATAGAATAGAATCTCGTAGAAAAATGAACGCCAAGTGAACGCCAAACAAAAGGTGCATAATAGTGCGTGATATTATCAGTACTTTATAATTTCACATGCGTTTTTTGAGAAATCGGAAATAGCGTAAATTACTACTCCCGGTCAACGGAAATTACTCGAAATTGGTTAGAAGGCAGAGAATTATATCTTTTACTTATATGTGAATTTTTATTAATCTATCTAAAATAGTACTCAAGTTATAGGCTTTTGATGAATTCAAAGAAGAAAAAGTTCAACTTTCTTTTATCAGAAATCGCTCAAAAGTTGATACGTATCTTACCATTTTGATATAATATTTATATATGAAATTTCATCAACCTAGCCGTAACGGTACTCAAGTTATCTTGTTTACAGACACATACACACAGACACACATATACACACATACACACATACATACACAGAGACATACGGACAAGATTGCAAAAATATGTTTTTCCGACTCAGGTAGATGTAAAGCATCGAGATTCGCAAAAATCTCATTTTTTTGCACGATTACAATACTTTCTCTATACACGAGAAAGTAAAAAGAATACTGGTATAAAAACTAAATTAATTAAAACATTTGCTGATGCAACTATTTTACCTGAGATTGCTTATTTGACTGCTGTCGCATGTTCATGTTTCACTGAGCTTCTCGTACAACTTTTGTCCGCTTTACTATTACAGTTTTTATCTTCAGCTTGAGACTACTTATACAGATTTACACCACAAATATTCGTTTTTGAATCCAGCTTTCTTAATAAACACTAGTTTTAATGCCCCAAAATTCCCCAAAATTAAGTGTTTTGAACGGACACAAATTTTGAAAATTCATAAAAAATTAGTTTGAAATATGCATTTAAAATTTTTTAGCTGAGTGCCCCAAAATATGAAAGAAGATTATGAATTAATTGTTTATTGGGCTTAAAATGTAATATTTTATGAATGGTTGAAAACCTACGAAGGGGTTAATTTTTCAAGATGGCCGCCGTTGTCACAGTTACCAAGATTTTTTCACCAATATTTTTAGAAGAAATGTATATGTGGATGTATCTTAATAAATCTGTAAAGAAATCACTGTTTTCTAACGAGTATTAAAAAAGTTTTTTTTTTTACCGGAGCCTTCCCCCTTAAAATAAAATGTTATTTCTATGACATATTTTAAATTTACGTTGATATAATCTTATGATTGAAAGCGGATTGCTCAAACAACAACTACATATTATCTATTATTATACATTTTTCAGATTTTTTTCTGCTTAAAATAAAGTCCACAATTTTTATGCTGTATTATATCTATTAAATCTTAATTAACCTGTAATCATTTAAGTTGGGTATGTTTAGTATTCTGTTTTTGGCGAATTGTTTTATTTCTCTCTGTCTATCTTGGTGATTCAGCTGCTTTCATGTATATTATGAATTTTTAAATTTCTAAAGTTTTAAGTACTCCGAACAATATTCACAGTATCCAATGCCTTACACTGGTGAAATTAAGCATCCGTTGTATGATGGCAAAGAAATCATTGTGGAAGGAGTAATCGATAAAAAACCCCAAAGGTTATAAGAACTATTTTTTAAAGAATATAAACTACATATGATCAAAAATATACTTTCTATGAATTAGTTCAACGTGATTTTGATATCTTATTAGTGGCATGTCCAAAAACTTTAAATACTCTCTATCTAGTTTTATTGTCGAATTGTGTGAGAAAAGTTCATGCGTCCCAGACATCGAAATGCAGGCCACTTATCGTTTTCACACTCAGAGATTCAACTTGAATAGCAGAAGAAACTTCAAGTGGGGACCAGACAAAGTTACAGACGGTAAACTGTTACAAGAACAACAAGCATTTAACATGAGAATTGTAATTTACAGCCAACAAATTAAGGTAAAGCCAATGACATTTTTCAGTATATTAATATTTTAATTTTTTTCTACACCACCCATTATTCTTTTGATGAATGTGGGTTTAAGGGTCATTCATAAATGATGTCCTTCTTATTTGATCTTCCCCTCTTGTCACTACTGTCACTAACCGTTACAAAATAAATCAAACACCTGGTCTAATAAAACGTCACACCTCCGCTAATATGTATTTGTCTTTTAATCACATGCTGACGTTTTTAAATGTTCATTTTACTAGGTATTTCTCAAAAGCAAAACTTTTGAATTAAATGGGTTGGTAAGGATGACAAAGATAAAGTACATTCGGATTCGTGGAAGCGCTAAAGTACATTGGATTTTGTATTCAGTAGGTCACACAACTTAATATTTACTTAAGTATTCTTAAAATAGGCATTTGAATATAGGAAATACCAGTCATAAAATATGAATATTATACTTTAAGTCATTTACCGAAGTGACTGAAATAGGTAAGTTCTACATCACCTGCCTCATTATCATCTGAAAGGGCACTTCACTGGTTTTTCAATATATATATATATATATATATATATATATATATATATATATATATATATATATATATATATATATTCTGGATGTACCGGCCAGAAATTTCACTAAAAATTGAGGTAGAATTTATTTAAGAAACGCCGTGATTTATGTGTTTTTAAGTATCATATATCCGGTTTGGGAAATAATTAAAAGTTAAATTAAAGCCGTTTTTAGTGTACCAAAAATTAGTTAGTTTCATCATAAAAGTGGGGATACAATTTAAACTTAGAAGGCTTATATTTTATAACAGTACTTTGTATATGGATAAGAGTAAGAAAATAGAGTTCATAATTGTTGTGACATTGAAATGATCATGAAAATGACAGTTGTAACATATTTAGTAACATATGCATGTGTAATATTATAAAAAAGTTTTAATAATTAAGAACTAAAAATGTTCACTTCTGTTTGTATACCAATCGACTATATATATATATATATATATATATATATATATATATATATATATATATATATATATATATATATATATATATATATATATATATATATATATGTATGTATATATATATATACATATATATAAATACATATACATATATATTTATGGAAAGATAGAGACATATATAGAGAGGTATAGATAGATAGTCCTACATAGAGGTATAGAAACATCCATCAACCTTAAATTTCAGATTCATCGGCCAGTAAGTATAAATCTATTTATCTTACTTTATATATACGTATATATATATATAAATGTATATATATATATATATATATATAGGCTTATGTATATATATATATATATATATATATATATATATATATATATATATATATATATATATATATATATATATATATATATATATGAATGTATACATATATAAATATATGAATATATATTCAGAATACTCCTGTGAACTTTCAACACTTGAAAATGTTGCACACAGCATGCTGTAACAGAGAAAAATTTATATTAATTGCACTAAATTTTAGATATTTTGCAATGTCAACAAAAAAGTCCGCATCAAGAAGGCTTAACAAAATTCTTAAAATTTCTCAAACACACAAGCAAATGTTTGGCAATTTAATTAGAACAGTTGCGCAGGCAGGGGAAAGGTGTTAGGGCAAGTGTCATTCGGGAATTTGTCGTAGATATATATATATATATATATATATATATATATATATATATATATATATATATATATATATATATATATATGAAGAAAACAATATAGTAACTTTTAATTTAATAGCCGGAGCGAATCGATTTTAAAGTCAACCCTATTGGAGAAAAGATCGTCTTTAATGGATTCCCAACTGCAAACCAAGGAAAGTAATTGCATTTTGTTCTTCATCATTAGCATTAACGTGGGTGATGTATTTTTTTATAGTCCAAATTATAAACTACTAGCCGTCCCGGCCAGGCCCTGCTCTGGCTTCTGTGAAAAACCTTTCTGTTAAAGACCATTATCTGTGTGTTTATTAATCATCATAAACCCGGCATTGCCCACCCAAACCACAACCAACCAAAACAACAAAACGCAAACATAACGCTAACACAATTACAAATAAAAACGAAAACAAACCAAATCCAAACGCAAACCCAACCACAAACTTAAATACAAACGAAAAAGAAAGAACAAAAACGAACCAAATCAAAACACAACCACAACCACTAACGCAAACCCAACCTAAACACAAAGAAAACACTAACGCGAACATAAACGCAAAGTGCTCACAGTCAGAATCGCCTGTTTCAGCTTGCTAATCGACTATAGTACCCCAACTTATTCATAGTCTTTTGCACTCACTTAAAAGAACGTAGGTGCCAAACCAAACCAAATGAACAATTATAATACTCCAAGCTTATCCGTAAAATACCTACAACATATGCACTTGATCAATCCCCGCTAATTATGTAATTATTTTTTTTTCCCAACACCAAAACAAAGTAATTAAAAAGTAAATTCTTTTCCACTAATGCAATGGTTTTATAAAAGGAAGTAATTGTGTTTTCCTAATTTATCAAAGGGAAGTAAGTGCTAAAGGACTAAATATAAATAATTTTCAGAAATAATTAGAATTTTGGTTATTTTTTAAAACTTGTGTTTAATGAACATGCCGACAATTATTACTATCAGTTTGAAAAATGAAAATTGTTTCCCAACACTTTCAATAATAATTTTTTAACTCATAAATTTAGACTATGAGCACGGTAATAGTCTAACACTTAAATCCATAGAAGTATGTCAACGACAAACAAACAAACTTATTTTTACATACAGAATTGAGCTTTATATATTAGATTGTAAGGACCATTAGCAGATTATATAACACCATAGTGTATGGTGGTTATTTATTATTTAGTGATACTGCAACATAACTAATATATATATATATCTATATCTATGTATATCTATATATATATATATATATATATATATATATATATATATATATATATATATATACATATATATATATATATATATATATATATATATATATATATATATATATATATATATATATATATATATATATATACTAGGCATACTGCCTAGCTTTGCTTAGGTTTTCAAAAACATTTGATAATTTGAATACTAATTATTTGGTGATGGATGAGGTGTGGGGTGCTTAAATTTAAACAGTAATTTTTTTTTTTTTTTTTTTTTTTTTTTTTTTTTTTTTTTTTTTTTTTTTTTTTTTTTTTTTTTAGCCAGATGTAAAGACGGTAAGTGCCCTAAATTCCGTTTTGAAATCACCCTCTGTTTCTCCCATAAAATACAACGATTATATAGGGAAATACGACTGGTCAGTTTTGACCCATTTAACGAATTTTCCCGGACATGGCGAGTTTTTAGTGACACCCCAAGGCGTTCTCCTACCACCTCACAAAATTTCAAGGGGGGTCGTCTGAGGAATTTTTTTTTCGTAATAACGCTAACCGACAGTTTTCCCTAAAGGTCAAGCCATTTACCTAACAGCATGCAAAAAATTAGCCAGATGTAAAGATGGTAAGTGCCCTAAAATCCGTTTTGAAATCACCCTCTGTTTTTTCCCATAAAATACAACGATTATATAGGGAAATACGACTGTTCAGTTTTGACCCATTTAACGAATTTTCCCTGACATGGCGAGTTTTATGTGACTCCGCAAGGCGTTCTCCTACCACCTCACAAAATTTTAAGGGGGGTCGTCAGAGGAAATTTCTTTACGTAATAGAGCTCATATTAAGAGAATTTCATTCGCGGTCACTTTTTAGCCCTCGTCGAGGGCATTGAGTGAAACCGACAGTTTTCCCTAAAGTTCAAGCCATTTAACTAACAGCATGCAAAACATTAGCCAGATGTAAAGAAGGTAAGTGCCCTAAAATCCGTTTTGAAATCACCCTCTGTTTTTCCCATAAAATACAAAGATTATATAGGGAAATACGACTGTTCAGTTTTGACCCATTTAACGAATTTTCCAACTTTTTAAAGTTATATTAAAAATAAAACAGTTTTTTTCTAATGTTTGTTTTGTATTCATATATTAATTTTGGTTCTCATCATCTTTAGTTTTTCCTTATATAAACCTCAATTGGGGGGTTTTGTCCAGGGGGTTTATATCGCGGGGGTTTTCGTCCAAGGGGCTTATATCGTGGGGGGGGGGGGGGGTTGTCCTGGGGGTTTATGTCGCGGGGGGATTTCGTCCAGGGGGTTTATGTCGGAGGGTTTATGTCCAGGGGGTTTTTGACCGGGAGCCGGGGAAGGAGCCAAAGCACGAGCCACACGAACTCAGTGGTGAATACTGTTACAGGAGTGTGATGGAAAATTTCTTTAGTTTAATCAAAATGGCTCAAGGTCATTTAAAATATTAATACATTTTATAATAAATAAAAAGAAAACCTACGCGTAGGTGACATTCCTATTATAAGATGCTCTTTAAAATAAATTTAGGTTAGTTTAGACATTAAATATAGTAGACCGCCGTATTCATAGTATAGCACGCCCTATAACGAAAGTCTGCACCATAGCGCTAATGGTGTAGCCAGTGACACAAAATGACACACTGCCGGTTTGCCCGAATACGTGCCTTTTTCGATTTATTAAACGACTAGGGTAGCCCTTATTAAATATAGTGTATTGCACTCTTTAAAGCGAACGCGAGAGCTATAGTGTTCACAGAGGAACCCGGGGCGCGAAATCACACACTGTCATGGCACTAGAGGACGAGCCTTATTACATATAATAATCGATCAATAACATATCCATTGTCTTTCGAACGTAGTCACTGTAAAGTCCGGGTCGCTAAACCTTACCCTGCTTGGGCGCCGCTCAAATAGGGTTTGAAATTTTTCTTTTCGCGGCAAACTCCCCTAGATAATTGTCATAAACTCCTCAAAGTTTCATGGTGATCTGATGAAAGTTGAAGTCATACATAAAGTACTAACAAACCCAAAAACCTACCCACAAACATACTTTCATTTATATATTTACTATCGAGTTCATCCCCACGATATCAGAGGAAATTATGATCAAATATTTTAAGAGAGTTTCATCATTGTGTTACCAATCCTATGTAATTAAAAGCGTGACCTTGTTTTATAAATCTAAGTTATCTTAAATTAATGTAAACAATGCTTGCGCCATTTTTCTTAAATCATATTTTTCGGAGCACGAGTTTGCCAACGCTACACCTAGCATGCCACAGGGCAGGGGCGTAACAACAATGGGCAATGGGCAGTTTAGGGCCCACAGCCGACCTTAATATATATATATATATATAAATATATATATATATATATAAATATATATATATATATATATATATATATATATATATATATATATATATATATATATATATATATATATATATATATATATATATATATATATAAATGGCAGAGGTGTAGCGAGGGGGGTGGGTTGCAAATAGAAAGTTTGAGGGGGTGCAAAGCGAAAGTTTGAAGGTTTGAGGGGGGGGGGTGCAATTCGAAAGTTTGAGAGGGGTGCGAATCGAAAGTTTGAGGGGGAGGGGGTGCTAATCGAAAGTTTTTCCCTGGTCGCCGGGAAGGGTCGCTACGCCTCTGATATATGGGGCCCCAATTTTTTGCGCGGTGGCCCTATTTTTCTAGTTCCGCTACTGCCACAGGGCTCTTTATATGAAGCCTTGGGTTTACATTAATCACTATACATAATAGTGAGGCAGATCACACTTCAAATTGTATGGACGGACGGACGGTGAGACGGAAGGACACAAACAAGTTTGGAATTGCTAAATTAATCTTAGTAAGAATTGTGTAACCGGATTTGCGGGTATGTCATGTCATTCATGAAAAAAAACGAATTATTTGAGTTTTTGGTTACGAAACGAATATTTTAAACGGAGGCACTTAATGGGTACCATTATATACTGGTATACGACTGTACTATCCTATTGTGATTATAATATCCGCCACTGCAAACAAACATAGGTAACATCTGCAAATGACATTTTAATTTTCTTTTTCCACCGCAGTTTCTATGCTGCGTGGCAAGAGGTAGGTGCAGGAAGATATTTTTAATTGTAAAAAGATGTTTGTTTTTACGTAGATTTGTACAGAATAGAAAATGTTTAACTAACATAGTCATATTTTTAGCTATGCAGTCTTTTTGTTTTCTAACACAATTTTACTTTATTATGCTTAGATTAAATCAGACAAACGTTTGAGGTTGATATACTTCCATATCACAGGTAATATTATTTTTATTGATTTAACCAGCCATACAACCAGGCCTTTCACTGGCATTTGAGGTCAAAGTTATTTGTAAACAGCACTGACCTCCGTGCTTATTAATCATCATATTATACACTGCGCTACCGGAAGTTTGGGACTTTATAAAATGTTGAAGCTTAGGATTAGTTAATGTACAAAAAGATGTTAGTTTTATCGTTATGGCGAGAATACTACCTGATGTCAGTAGTATATCAGGTCACTTTTGGGTAGTATGGGTGAGGCGGAGCCGGATGGTGAGGCGGAGGCGGAGCCGGAGGCGGAAGCGCAAAGGATATATAATAAAATACTCACCCACCTGGGTGAAGGTGGGTGAGCGGGTGGGTGGGTGAGGCGGAGGTGGAGTATGTAAGTAGGTCAGTAGGTCACCACCGGTGACCTTGTGACTTAATCACCATCGGTGACCTAGTGACGTAATCACCATTATTTTTTATTTCATTTTAATTAGTTTGAATTTTTTTTATTTATTTTGTTTTTTAATTAATTTTTATTAACTAGTTACGTAATTTGATTTCAATTTTTAATTTTGTAATTTTAATTTATTATTTGTTTATTTTTAATTAGTTTAGTTATTTTTTAATTAGTTTGATTTTTAAAATTTTAATTAGTTTAATTTTTAATAATTATTATTATTTTACTTTAATTACGTAATTTGATTATTTGTTTGATTTTTCTTTTCGCGGCAAACTCCCCTAGATAATTGTCATAAACTCCTCAAAGTTTCATGGTGATCTGATGAAAGTTGAAGTCATACATAAAGTACTAACAAACCCACAAACCTACCCACAAACATACTTTCATTTATATATTTACTAACGAGTTCATCCCCACGATATCAGAGGAAATTATGATCAAATATTTTAAGAGAGTTTCATCATTGTGTTACCAATCCTATGTAATTAAAAGCGTGACCTTGTTTTCTAAATCTAAGTTATCTAAATGTAAACAATGCTTGCGCTATTTTTCTTGAATCATATTTCTCGGAGCACGGGTTTGCCAACGCTACACCTAGCATGCCACAGGGTAGGGGCGGAACAACAATGGGCAATGGGCAGTTTAGGGCCCACAGCCGACCTTAATTTATATATATATATATAGTGTGAATGTGTGTACGTGTATCTCAAAAAAAAAGCGTATCATGTCAACACCTGGACAACAAGTCATAGTCAAAATGCCTAATTCATTACATATCTATGGGAAACCCACCTTTACATGTACTTACGTTAGGGAAAGTAAACTCGGTTGAATAAAAAAATGTATTTAAAAATATAGAGATATAGAACCTTAAAGTTAACTGTGATAGATTGATGTTTCTATTATTATACACTGGACGATAGAGCCACGTTGATTGTATCTAGACTTTTATTCAGCTACCATGACGGAACAGGAATTCACATGACATCCAATACAAGAAGAGTGAGTTCCCTTGACTTCACAATTCTCAATATATTACATCCCTTTACCCTTAGTAAACAACAACACAGCTCTCAATAGAACAAATGATAGTATCCTAAAATCACTAAATATATTGTAACATGAACATCATATGATTTGAATCATTTGCTAGATTACACCCTTACAAACAAATGCAAAATATGCTACAACATAATTAAAATAAAAAACAATGATGTCAAAGTCCTCTTGACCTTTAAAATCATAGGTCTAACTTATCTGGGACTTTGATTGTCCTGTTTGACCTTCTCAGTAGCTTTTGATTTGGTGACTCAAGATTCTGACCATCTGGACTCTCTAGCTCAGGAAGTCTAGGATCTAAATCATTAATTCCAGAATTTACATTTTCTGATTCTAGACTACTTGGTTCACTCATATCAACAGAACTTGGTCGTGGAACAAACTGAGTTGGTGTGAACTGGTCAGATTTGGTGGGGTTGACAGATTCACACTTATTATCTGCACAAGTTATTTTTAACTGGTCTGCATGTCTACGGACAATGTCCATTATTTGTTTTTACTTTATAAGACACGGTCCTGTACATTGAACAATTTGACCTGGCTTCCATTTTTCCCTTCTCCCATAATTTCTCAGATACACATTATCATTTACTCCAAATTCTCTTTCAATGGATGTTTTGTCATGATTTACTTTTTGTGTATGTTGATGTTGGGAAACAGATCTTTGAACAGTTGGATGTAGTAGGTCAAGGTGAGTTTTAATTTTCCTACCACACAGCAATTCGCATGGTGCAACACCTGTTGTTATATGAGGAGTTGTGCGGTATTTGGCTAAGAACCTGTTTACTCTTTCCCTGAGAGAAAATTTGTTACCGGTACTCATTTTTACCATAGCGGTTTTGAATATGCCTACCGCTCTTTCAGCCAAACCATTCCCAGCAGGGTGATAGGGTGATGTGGTTATATGCTCAATACCATTTGCCACACAAAACAGTTTAAACTCATGAGCAGTGAAACTAGGCCCATTATCTGAAACAATTTGATCTGGTAATCCATGAGTTGAAAATATTTCCTTAGGTTCTATAATGGTATCACTTGCAGTGATTGTGTTCATGATTTTAACTTCTAACCACTTAGAATGTGAATCAATAACAATTAAGAACATTTTGTTCATGAAGGGTCCTGCGAAATCTATATGTATACGTTTCCATGGTTCGATTGGCCAGTCCCAGTTTTGCAAAGGTGCTGTAGCTGGTTGATTTGAATGTTGTGCACAGCTTGAACAAAGCTTTACATATTTTTCAATATCAGCATCCATATGTGGCCACCAGAACCACGATCGTGCAAGACTCTTCATTTTGGAAGAACCAAGATGAGTATCATGTAAAGTTCTTAAAACTTCTTTTTGTAACATTTTAGGGATAATAACCCTTGACCTCCATAGCACACATCCATCTTCTAGACTTAACTCTATTTTTCTTATTTTATATGGCCTTAAGTCATCATTCACTGACTCTTCAGGCCAACCATTCTTACAGTACTCATATACTTTTTTCAAGCACTCATCTTTTTGTGTTTCTCTTTTAACATCATTCACATTTATATTGGAGTTATCCATGATAGCGAAAAGAACAAATACATCTTCTGGTACATAATTAAGGCTTTGGTTTTTTAAAGGTAAACGACTAAGACTATCTGCACTATTCTCAGATCCATAATTGTATGCGGCTAGTGTGATAGCCCATCTTTGAATCCTTGGTGAGGCATGCTCAGGCAGGGGTTTGTTTTCCCCAAACAAACCTAGCAATGGCTTATGATCTGTAAAGATGGTGAACTACCTACCAAACATAAACTTGTGAAATTTCTTAACACCAAAAATGATGCCTAAGCCTTCCCTATCTAATTGAGAACAATTTTTCTCAGCCTGGTTCAAAGATCTACTGGCGAAAGCAATGGGTCTGTCACCATTTTCATCTATGTGGGATAAAACTGCTCCTACACCATCTGGTGAAGCATCACATGTTAAGATAAGTCTTTTTACTGGGTCATAGTGAGTTAGTAAGGTGTCAGAAGACAAAGCCTCTTTTGCTGCATTAAAAGCAGTATCTTGTTGCTTACCCCAGTGCCAAGTTGCATTTTTCTGTAGCAGCTTGTACAGTGGTGATAGCTTATCAGACAGATTCCCTGTGAACTTCGCATAGTAATTTATCAAGCCCAAAAAAGCTCTTAGCTGTTGGGTATTTTCAGGTTTGGGTGCTTCTTTAATGGCTTTTGTTTTCTCAGGTTGAGGTCTTAGACCTTGTTTGCTCAAAATATAACCAAGAAAACTAATATCTGTCAGCATGAATTGACATTTATCTGTGTTTATCTTTAAACCCTTTTCATTAACTATTTTCAAGACTTTATCGAGTGTTTTAAGATGTTCAGTGTCATTCTTACCAGTTATGTACACAGTGTCAAAGTAAACACAAACATTTGGAATGTCCTGAAAAATACTGTCCATGATAGCCTGGAAAATTCCAGGGCTAAATGATATACCAAAACACAGTCTTTCATATTGGTAGAGTCCTTTATGAGTGTTTATCGTCGTATAGACTTTTGAATCTGGATGCATGACTAAAGTCTAATTCAGTGAATTTGTCTCCTTCTGCTAAATTAATAGAAATCTCCTCAATGTTAGGAATAGGGTACCTATTTAGCTCTATTTGCTTATTCAGTGTATTTTTATAGTCTCCACAAATTCTTACAGAACCATCTTTCTTTAACACTGGCACAATGGGCGTTGCCCAATCGGAATAGTCTACCTTCTTTATGATGCCATTAGATTCCAATCTACTTAGCTCATTTTCAATTTTATCCCTCATTGCATAAGGTGGAACTCTAGCTTTGCAGTATCTTGGATGTGTGTCTTTAATGCTTATCTTCACTGTCCTATCATTTAGTAACCCTGAATTACCAAAGACACCTTCATTTTCAGATACAACTTTATCTATTGAAGTAAAACTAGATTCTCTTGCATTGTTCACTGAAAATATACTCTCCCAGTCAAACTTAAGATCAACTAACCAGTTCCTACCTAGTAATGGTGGTCCATTTCCTTCAACCACAAGAAGAGGAAGTTTAACACTTTGACCATTATAGCTTACATGAACTATACACTCTCCTATCACCGGAACATTGTCACCTGTGTATGTTGTTAGGCACTTGTGACATGGTTGTAGAGGCACTGATCCTCCTGTGACAGCGTCAAAGTCCTTCTTTGTGATGACGGTTAGAGATGCTCCCGTGTCAAGTTGGAAGATGATGCTCTTACCGTTGATATAAACTAGTACGTTGATGGGAGCATGACTTGTTGATTTCACAGAGAACAGGTTAAACTCCGGCTGCGGATCAGTTTGAGCATTTTCACTGGTAGAGTGGTTCATTGGTTGAGTTAGGCTGTCTTGGTGACAGTTAACATAGTGCTGCCTTTGGTTGCGGTACTGTCTTGACTGGCTAGATCTAGCAACAGACGAAGACTTTGCAAAGCAGGCCTTGGCAATGTGACCTTGCTTACTGCACTTATAACAAGTTGCTGACTTGAACTTGCATCGATGAGATGCATGGGGACCGTTGCATCGATGACATTTTTGATAATTATTACTAGATTTAGATCTAGGATTTGAACGTGCAGGCTGTTTAGCATAAGTTGAAATGCTCTGATGGGGTTGGTGTTTGTTGACTAACCTGCTGTCTATTGCATGGATCCCTGAAGGCGTCAGAGATCTGGCCGCATCGGATGACTGCTGGAATGAAGTTGCAAGTTGTATTGCTTTTTCCAATGTTAGATCTGACTCGAGAAGCAACTTTCTTTGAACATCAGGGCTGTTTACACCTGTCACAAACTTTTCACATAGTCTGTCGGACAGCGTGCCCCCGAATTCACAAAATTCACTTAGATGACGTAAAGCAGCAACATATTCTGATATTGATTCGTTTGGTTGACGAGTCCTACCGTCAAATCTGGCTCTACATAGGAACTTGGGTGGTGTGGGCGCATGATGGTCTGTTAGCAGTTTGCTCAGCTCGTTAAAGCTCTTGGTAGCTGGACTAGCTGGTGCGCTTAAGTCTTTTAATAGTTGAACAGGAAGTCACATGACATACAATACAAGGGAAATCACTCACAACAACATTATAAATATAAGACTAATACAAGAAGAGTGAGTTCTCTTGATTTCACAATTCTCAATATATTACATTAACAGATGATGAAAAAATAAAAAAATTAAAATAAGTCTAGTACAAGAAAACTTAAAAACAAGGTAATGAAAAAAGCCCGGGAGCCGCCGTTAAGTGTTGCGCCCAACACACGGGCTCGACGCGGGTCGCTCAACATTATTTCTTTACTCGATAAAAAAAAAACTATGACACTGTACGTATAACTGCTAGTGGAAAGTGTGGCGTCAGCCTGTCTTGGTTCGTAGGATATGTGGAAACAATAATTTTAATATGATGAAAGAATGACCGGTCGTACGATATGTGAACTTAGTTAATGGACAGAGGTAGTCTACAATCTTGTCAGCATACCCCCCTATGGTATTCGCTTTTCCAATGTATTCACTGCCCGCCATAAATCAACCTGCGCTGTCAAACCGACCGACAAAACCTATTCATCACTGCGCGGCCCCTGTCAAAAGGAAAACTTCGCTGGCGGATCGATGCGTGCCAGGTGTCGTTAATGACTAGCAGCTGTCGTTAATCGAAATCAGGCCCTATACAAAGAATTTTCTATTTCTGTACACGTTCGTTGTGGAGGAGAATTTAAAAATTAATAAAAACATACAACAAAGAAAAGAAATATATCAAATAAACAACAAATTAACAACAATCAAACTAATTAAAGTTAATTAAAATTAAAATATAAAATTAAAAAAAAATTAAAATTTTTAAAAATTAAAATAAAAAATCAAATTAATTGAAATTTTTAAAAAAATCAAACTAATTAAAAAATCTAATTAAAAAATAATAATTAAAGTAATTAAAAAATAAACTAATTAAAAAATAATTAAAATTACGTAACTAGTTAATAAAAATTACAAAATTATAAACAAAGTAATTAAATTAAATTAAAATCAAACTAATTAAACAAATTAAAAAATCAAACAAATAATCAAATTACGTAATTAAAGTAAAATAATAATAATTATTAAATATTAAACTAATTAAAATTTAAAAAATCAAACTAATTAAAAAATAATTAAACTAATTAAAAATAAAAAAATAATAAATTAAAATTACAAAATTAAAAATTAAAATCAAATTACGTAACTAGTTAATAAAAATTAATTAAAAAACAAAATAAATAAAAAAATTCAAACTAATTAAAATTTAAAAAAGTAATGGTTATTTCGTAACTAGGTCACCGATGGTGATTACGTCACAAGGTCAACGGTGGTGACCTACTCCACCTCATCCTTACCCACCCTCACCCACCCGCCTCACCCACCCGCTCACCCACCTCCACCCAGGTGGGTGAGTATTTTACTATATAACATGTCTAACCCTCACCATCCGCCTCACCCACCTCACCCAGGTGGGTGAGTATTTTACTATATTTCGTTGTCCCTCCGGCTCCCCCGCCTCAGCATCCGCCTCACCCAGGCGGGTGAGTATTTTACGATATATCCTTTGCGCCTCCGCCTCCGCCTCACCATCCGCCTCCGCCTCACCCATACTACCCAAAAGTGACCTGAAATACGACTGATGTATGGACATTTTCTTAACCCATATTATCCCAAGGTCTCAAATTTTTATAATTTTTTGATATTGCTTAGCTTTTGGGCACTGAATGAAGGAATGACTATAAATTTTTAAAAAAAAATCAATACTTTTTTAAATATCGATTTTTTTAAAAAAACGTCCCCTAAATGGGACGCTAGCAACGAACGGCCCCATGTACATTTATTGAAAAAAAATCATTTATCACAAAATATGGCTAATCTCGTAAAAATTAAGCTGTATACTGATTTTGTATTGTTAGGCCAATGATTTCAATGTTTAGGACAGCTAAAAATACTGAAAATGTTCAATTGGGTTAGCCATACCATGGCCTAAAATGCAGAAATTATGTTCAAATGTCTAGTTTTCTTTCAATTTATCATCCATCAAACTGAATAACACTTGGAAATAATTAAAGCTGTGACTGGTACATCTAAATATATGCACATGATCACAATTATTGTAATTATTCATCAAATGTAATATAATTAAAGATAAATAATTGATTTTTTGGGAGGGGGGGGGGGCGTACTTGAAATTTGCAAGGGGGGGGGGCTTAAATTGCCGGGGGAGGGTGGATACTGATAAAGGTATGTTTTCTATATAAATTCCATTTTGCTCTATGGGCAGACGCCCCCCCCCCCTGGCGGCCTGTATTGAGTGTTCATGGCTCTCATCCATGTATGCACCTCACAATTCGAACACCTCACAATCTAGCACCTGCAATCATTTTACAAAGCCTCGTAAAAGTTAACAAAGTAAAACTGGTATCGGGAACCTTCGGAGGGAAATATTATTGGGGCATGACAACAGTACACAGCTAATTCACATTTCTGCTATATGTAGCTTGAGCTCTCTTATATGAAGAGTGTTAACCAACCCCCATGACTGAATCGTTTCACCTAAATCGTGACCATTGTTATTATTCTGGTTTGTTATAATTTTAATATCACGGACTAGTAAATTTACAGCAATACTAAATTAGTTTATATTCAATGGTATCAAATACTTCAGTTAGTGTAATTCTGAAAACTTAATAATAAAAAAAAAGTTTTTCAATATTTCAATTTTTTATACAATAATATATAAGTAAATATAGGTCAAGGTCATAACTAAATATCTATAAATACTACTTAACACCCCAAAGTCAACGGTTAACTAAGTCAACAATTGTTTCACCATAAATAACCATTTAACATAAACATTTGCATCTATTTTTCTCGTTACGGTCCAATAAATGTGACGTTTGTGTAACAATCTACATGGGGCCTTTCGTTGCTAGCGTCCCACTTATGGGACACTTATTGTAAACTTCATATAACGAAGTAGTTTAAAAAAATTGATACTCTTAAATTTTGATCAGATAGAAATATGGTACTGCTACAAGTTTCAAATGTATTTTGCACTTAAAATGTTACTATTTTACAAGATATGCATTTTCATGTGCGCATGTTTTTTTTCCGCCATCTTGACAAGTCCTGCAAAGCCGGCGCTATAACATTTTTCTAAAATAATTTTTTTCACAAAACGCACACAAATTCAAAAGTCTAACCAGTTTCAAATACATTGAACTATAGTTTGTGTTTTTACTAGTTTTTAATAAATTTTAGCAATTTTTTTTACAAGCGTCCCATAAGTGAAACGCTAGCAGACTATGGGTTAATTTGAAAAGTGGCTGCTTTAATGTATATCTTTATTTACAAAATAAATATACTTCTTAAATAACCACTTTCAAAAGAACGCTAGAAGAGCAACTTATGTTTCTCAAAAATTAGTCTTAGCAGGTATTCAAATGGCCTATTAAAATATTACCAGAGCTAACTTTTTAACAAATATCAACTTATTGTCGCATCTGCAAGTGGTCGATCTAGTTCAATCACTTTAAAAAGGGTATAGTTTATATAAAGCTGCGGTCACTCTAAGGCAGTTCCGGTAACTCTAAACTCGATTAATGAGATGACTCTAATTTTCTAACCGATTTCGTCTGTACACAATCTCTTCACATGCCGAGGTCACAAAAACAGGTCAGTTCTACTTCACCGGCCCAGTGTCTTCCCATCTCAGACATGTTTTTGTCTTTGAAAACACATATTTCGGCTGAGCATGGGTCTGATCACACTATCTCTTCATATGCTGACGTCACAGGTGAACTATACACCTACCCAACTCTAATTCACCTGCCCAGTGTTCCGCCAAGTCTCAGACAACGTGTTTTATCGTTTAAAAAATAAAATTTCGGCCGAGCGTTGCTCTGACCACACTATCCACGTCATATGCTGAGAACGAAGAAACAGGTGAACTCTACTTCACCTGCCCTGTATCCCACAAAGTTCCGATAGGCAACTATCATTCACATCTAAAAAAAAAAAAATTGACATTGACATGATGTCTCTAGCACCCGTGCCCCCCGCATGGAAGCATATCTTTTACACTATCACCTAAGCTATCTGGGATTGTCGCTATAACGGTTTTTTTTGTACTTAATATAAATAGTTTTGAGTCTGCTTACGAAACTTGATTTACGCGAATAGGTCCTAGAATTATCAAGATTCTACGACTGGTTTGGTTAAGTCGAGTTTTCTCGTAGATAGATAAATCACTTGTAATCTTGAATTACATGATTCGTGAAGCTCAAAAAACAAAGATTTATAGCAAATATTTAAGAACTAAAATAGTTTAATAAAATGCTTTTTAATATCAACTAATTAATTTTGGTTTGACCTAGATTTTAGATCTATAAATAACTCCCTTCGACAGCTGATCTTTAGATTCTAGATCTAGAGAAATTTATTGTATCGGCCCTACTTAATTGAAAAGGACTGTTGAAAATTGATATAAGTGTTGGAACGTAATTTAATAGCAAATGGACGTATCGTCAAAGCTATAGCCGACAGAAAAGTAGCTATATAATGCATTATACTTTTAAAATAGCAACAAAATCTTGTATGGAAGACGCCATTATTGTTGTAAAAAGTAAATAAATCATTTGACTTCACCATTCACTATAAGTAAACTAATTGTTCTGAACTTTTATGTGGTTAATCTACCAATGAATTAATCAATCGATTAATTAACGTCTTTACATTAATTTTTTATTAACAGTATGTTTAAAAAAAAAAAAAATTGTCCTCTACTTAAATACTATTGCACTGCTCTACACATAGTGCAGATTCTCTCCTTTAACCAAACGGACAAACAAAAAAAACAAAACAAAAAACTCAAACATGTTAAATAACTTGAGTTTTTGTAGTATATAGATATATTTTCAGATGCCATTAATTATATTTTCAGGTTAACGCAACTGAAATATTTAATGACGAGACCAGGGCACATCCTTAACATGTGCAAGCACCTTCGTGTGTTTGTTTTTCTACTGGCAAGCATCACGAATGTGTATTGTGGAGACGTACTGCAAACTACACATCAAGACAACAGCACACTTCAACACCAATCAAAACGAAACGTTGGCACAACAAAGGTCAATATTTAAAATTAATTTAATTTTAAAAAAGTACTTTTTTTTTTATGACCATGTCTACATAAGCTGCTAATAATGACAATTGAAATATATACTGAATTTATTTTCATAAAAGACTACTAATATCTCTTAACCAGACAGCTCATGTAATGAGCAAGAGGTTTAGGAATATGTTGGTGGTTTTATATTAGTTACTAATTTACTTTTTACATTGGGAAAAATGCCACAGCATTACAACAGATAAACGTAAGAGAGTAATGATGCATCTATGTTTACGTGTGACAAAATGTTTGCGTTCGATATTTCAAACACGTTTGAATGTTTAATAGTCATGAGGATATTACGACATAACCATACCCCTCTGTTACATATTTTCAATACTCTTCTGACATGAACTTTATTATTAATTGAAGATGAAATAATTATACAAAATACTTAACGTGTAATTTCAATTATAATTTATTCTGAACACCTGAAAATGTAAATGTGTAATTAAATGGTAATTATATGTTCTTCAGGGAGAAGAAAACAAGAAAATTTAAAAAAACAAAAATGGAAAATCAAAATATTTTTTTTCAAGAGGGTTGGCTGAAATAAATATGTGATAAAAGAAGAATATTATTGTAAATATTAGAAGCAGCCTGGATGATAAAAACAAATCTTCATTCCTCCATTTTAAAACAGCTTTATTAATAAAAGTCATCCTACTTTTCATACGTTTATGTATTAAAACATTACAAAACCAGCAAATAATAACAATTTGTTTATAGTTTTGTACAGTTTCAAACACATTATTATAATCTGTATGTATATATATATATATATATATATATATATATATATATATATATATATATATATATATATATATATATATATAAAGCAAAGTAGTCGGGTCCCCGATCGGGCACTTCCCGGCGCTTCAAATTAGGCAAGCTCTTGCCTTTGAGCAATAGAACACGTGGGCCGGTGCTGGTCTGCCGCAAAGTCCACGCTGAGGTGTCAAAACTGACCACGACTGCCTGGCTCCTTATATGAGCTATATATCGCAAAATACTTCAGCTGAACGACCCCCCCCCCCCCCCCGCTTGATATTTTTTTAGGTGGTAGAACAACCCCTAAGGGTGTCAGAAACAACTCGCATTATCATGGAAAAATCTGCAAAGTTGTCAAAACTGACCGTTCGTTTTTGCCTATATAATCTTTTTAACTTATGGGAAAAACAGAGGGTAATTTCAACGGGTGTAGGACAAAAGGCCGACCTCCAAATGTCCGACGAGACAAAAGGCCGACACGGACAAAAGGCCGACATGGACAAAAGGCCGACAGCCATAAGGCCGACAGGACTTAAGGCCGACAGGACATAAAGCCGACAGCCAATAGGCCGACAGGACATAAGGCCGTAACGGTACTCAAGTTATCGTGTTTACAGACAAATACACACATACACACATACATACACAGAGACATACGGACAACTATGCAAAATTATTTTTTTCCGACTCAGGTAGGTGTAAAGCATCGAGATTCGCAAAGGACTTATACAGATTAACACCACAAATATTCGTTTTTGACTCCAGCTTTCTTAAATTAAAATGTTATTTCTATGACAGATTTTAACTTTACGTTGATATAATCTTATATAATCTTATGATTGAAAGCGGAATACTCAAACAACAACCACATATCTAACACTATTCATTTTTCAGAATTTTTTCTGCTTAAAATAAAGTCCACAATTTTTATGCTGTATTATCTAATATATAAAGTTCAATTCTGTATTTAAAATGTTTGTAAAATGTTTGCCGTGGATTACAAAGGAATATCAACAAAAAAACAAAAAATCGAAACTTTGATGGATTAAAGTGTTAGATTATTAAAGTGATTAAAGTGCTCATTGTCTAAATTTATGAGTTAAAAAATTAATACTTAAAGTGTTGGGAAATAATTTTCATTTTTCAAACTGATAGTAATAATTGACGGCATGTTTATTAAACACAATTTTTAAAAATATCATCTTTTACAAAAACTCTAATTATGTCTGAAAATTATTTATATTTAGTACTTTAGCACTTACTTCCCTTTGATAAATTAGGAAAACACAATTACTTCCCTTTATAAAACATTGCATTAGTGGAAAAGAATATAGTTTTTATTACTTTGTTTTGGTGTTGGGAAAAAAAAAAATTACGTAAATAGCGGGGATTGATCAAGTGCAAATGTTATAGGTATTTTACGGATAAGCTTGGAGTATTATAATTGTTCATTAAATTGAAACAGGCGCGTCCGCCGGCGCTCCACCAGGGTTCAATTTGGCGCCCTGGGCTATCCTGTGGCGCTATGATGCATAATTTTGCTTTAAACAGTGCGATAGAGTATGGATAAGAAAGGTTACTACAATCTTTAAGTGAATGAAATCCGGGTGTCCTCTGGCGCCCAGACAGGGTGATATTTGGGGCCCCGGGCCTCCCGTGTTCTGTTTGGCGCCTACGTTCGTTTAAGTGAGTGCAAAGACTATGAATAAGTTGAAGTGGTATAGTCGTTTATTAAGCTGAAACAGGCGATTCCGTCGACGCCCCAGCATGGTGCGATTTGGCACCCCGGGCTAGACTGCGAGCACTTTGTATTTTTGTTCGCGTTAGTGTTTTCTTTGTGTTTAGGTTGGGTTTGCGTTAGTAGTTGCGTTTTGATTTGGTTCGTTTTTGTTCATTCTTTTTTCGTTTTCGTTTGTGTTTTTTTTTCTTTTGGTTTGTGTTTGTATTTGTGTTTGTGGTTGGTTTTGCGTTTGGATTTGGTTTGTTTTCGTTTGCTTTTACGTTTGTGTTTTTTCTTTGGATTTGTGTTTGTGTTTGCAGTTGGTTTTGCGTTTGGATTTGCTTTGTTTTCGTTTCCTTTTTCTTTTTTTTTCTTTGTGTTCGTATTTGTAATTGTGTTAGAGTTCTGTTTGCGTTTTGTTGTTTTGTTTATGGTTGGTTGTGGTTTGGGTGGGCAATGCCTGGTTTATGATGATTACTAAACACACAGGTAATGGTCTTTAACAGAAAGTTTTTTTCACAGAAGCCAGAGCAGGGCCTGGATGGGACGGCTAGTATCTATAAGAATCCTAATTACCCTGTTAACATTTGAGTTGGGTCTGTTTAGTATTCTATTTTTGGCGAATTGTTTTATTTCTCTCTGCCAATCTTGGTGATATAGCTACTTTCATGTATATTATAAATTTTTAAATTTCTGAAGTCTAAAGTACTCCAATCAATATCCACAGTATCCAATGCCTTACACTGGTGAAATTAAGCATCCGTTGTATGATGGCAAAGAAATCATTGTGGAAGGAGTCATCGATAAAAAACCCCAAAGGTTATAAAAATTATTTTTTAAAGAATATAAACTACATATGATAAAAAATATACTTTCTATGAATTAGTTGAAATTGACTTTTAACATGATTTTGACTTTACAGCCCAGCATATCTTATTAGTGGCATGCCCAAAAACGTTAAATACTCTCTATCTAGTTTTATTGTCGAATTGTGTGAGAAAAGATCATGCTACCCGGACATCGAAATGCAGGCCACTTATCGTTTTCACACTCAGAGATTCAACTTGAATAGCAGAAGAAACTTCAAGTGGGGACCTAACAAAGTTACAGACGGTGAACTGTTACAAGAAAAACAAACATTTAACATGAAAATTGTAATTTACAGCCAACACATTAAGGTAAAGCCAATGAAATTTTTCAGAATATTTTAATTTTTTTTCTACACCACCCATAATTCTTTTGATGAGTGTGGGTTTAAGGGTCATTCATAAATGATGTCCTTCTTATTTGATTTTCCCCCTCTTGTTACTACTGTCACTAAACGTTACAAAAAAATCAAACATCTGGTCTAATAAAACGTCACACCTCTGCCGATATGTAATTGTCTTTTAAACACATGCTGACGTTTTTAAATGTTCATTTTACTAGGTATTTCTCAAAAGCAAAACTTTTGAATTAAATGGATGGGTAAGGATGACTAAGATAAAGTACATTCGGATTCGTGCAAGCGCTAAAGTACATTGGATTTTGTATTCAGTAGGTCACACAACTTAATATTTAACTTAGTATTCTTAAAATAGGCATTCAAATATAGGAAATACCAGTCATAAAAAATGAATATTATACATTAAGTTATTTACCGAAGTGACTGAGATAGGTAAGCTCTACATCACCTGCCTCATTATCATCTGAAAGGGCACTTCACTGGTTTTTCATATATATATATATATATATATATATATATATATATATATATATATATATATATATATATATATATATATATATATACATATATATATTTACTAGTTGTACCGGCCAGGAATTTCACTATAAATTGAGGTAGAATTTATTTATGAACGGCCGTGATTTTCGTGTTTTTAAGTATCATATATCCGGCGCTGTCTGGGGTTTGGGAAATAATTAAAATTTAAATTAAAGCCGTTCTTAATGTACCAAAAATTAGTTAGTTTCATCATAAAAGTGGGGATACAATTTAAACTTAGACGGCTTATATTTTATAACAGTACTTTGTATATGGATAAGAGTAAGAAATAGAGTTCACAATTATTGTGACATTAAAATGACCTTGAGAATGACAGTTGTAATAAATTTAGTAACATATTCATGTGTAATATTATTAAAAAGTTTTAATAATCAAGAAATGAAAATGTTCACTTGTTTGTAAGATAATGATGATTTATCAGATCTTTAACTTACATGGGAAATTTAGTTTTTCTATCTCAAACAGACCTCAAGTTATAGGCTTTTGAAAAAAAAAAGAATTAGTTCTACTTCCGATGTCCTGAAATTGATGAAACTTTGACACATAATTACAAAATAATTAATGTAAAAAAAAAACGCTTAATTGAAAAAAACAATATACCAATCGACTATATTATATATATATATATATATATATATATATATATATATATATATATATATATATATATATATATATATATATATATATATATATATATATATATATATATATAAATATATATATATATATATATATATATATATATATATATATATATATATATATATATATATATATATATATATATATATATATATATATATATATATATATATATATATATATATATATATATATATATATATATATATATACATATATATATATATACATATATATATATATATACATATATATATATACATATATATTTATGGAAAGATAGAGACATATATAGAGAGATATAGATAGATAGTCCTACATAGAGGTATAGATACATACATAAACCTTACATTTCAGTTTCATCTACCAGTAAGTATAAATCTATTTATCTAACTTTATCATACACTAGCTGTATCCCGTGCTCCGCCACGGTAAATCATTTTTAAATATACCAACTTTGGAACAGAACAAAACTAAACACAACACAAACGAACGAACGCAAAAAAAAACACGAAAAAACGAACACAACACTCATAACATAAACACAATTTAAATGCAATCATAAAGGCATATTGCTCACAGTCTAGCCCGTAGCGCCAAATCGCGACCTTTCCGAGTCCCGGCGGACGCGTCTGTCACAATGAATGACTACAAAACAGAGGCGTTGCGACCGTTTCCGGCGCCCGGAGACAAACTTTCGATTTGACCCTCCCTCAAACTTACGATTTGCACCCCGTCCCCTAAAAATTTCAATTTCCACCCCACCCCCTTAAACTTTTGATTTACATTCCCCTCAGACTATCGATTTACACCACTTTTGATTTGAAATTCCCCCCACTCAAACTTTTGATTTGCACCCCCCTCAAACTTTCGATTTGCACCCTACCCCCCCTCCCCCTCCCTAAAACTTTCGATTTCCACCCCCCCCCCGCCTAGCTACGCCTCTCTTTTAAAACCCCAGCTTGCCCGCAAACCGAAAGATAGAATAATAATAAATAATATACAATAAAAAATAGGCAATATTTAAAATATCCGTGTTTACCTACCATATATCACTTTATCAATTCACGCATTTTTTTCCCAGTATTCTAATTTTAAAAATTTACAATTGAGTTTCATAACTAAAACCATTGCGCACCCAATGTCTATAATGGTGCGGAATAGTTGATTAAAAATTAGAAATAGTAAACAGTACATTCAGTGAATAAAATAAATAAAAGATTGCCTTTTATCAATCCATTCTAATTATAATTTTCTAACAATCCGCATCCGCACAATTTGCATTCACATTTTGCTAATTATATTATTGCAACACTAATTCCTTCTAGGAGGTCCGTAGATTTGCATTCACATTTTTTTTTATTAGCGTGAGTTTAATTTATTTTTAAATTACCCCCCTTGTCAAAATTAGAAAAAAGAATTAAATTAATTTGATTTTTCTACCCTACTGTTATTACGTTATTAAAATGTTTACATCTTTTCAAGACATAAAAAAAAAATAATATTCGACATTGATCCTTTTAATATGTTTCAGCAGTGTTCTTGTATTTAATATTTTCTTTACGTTATGCGAAAGAGTAAAAACCGTGGCGACTATAAAATATCCTTATGCCGTTATATAAACAAACCCTACTCAATTACTTGTTGCATGACACTGCGGTGCACTGAAAAGCACAGCATGGTGCGTAGATTACTTTTATAGTCCCAAAATCTATAGCGATGACGGACGGAAAGAAGAAAGGACAGACACAGCCCGCTTATATTATAGATATGTATTGTCACAGACTGTATAATTAGGTATGTTTATATTATATTGTGTTTTACATGAAGTTGCATGAATGTAGAGTACCTGGCTAGCGGAAGGACTGTCTGAGCGACTCGTC
The DNA here is from genome assembly GCF_028476545.2 of Physella acuta. Lineage (NCBI taxonomy): Eukaryota > Metazoa > Mollusca > Gastropoda > Physidae > Physella > Physella acuta. The sequence goes on from NW_026733423.1 coordinate 48,473, forward strand.
ATGTATTTTCCCATGCTTTTGGGTGAGATCGCTCATGTACGTAAGGGGAGAGAATGGACCGTATAAAAGGTAGAGCGAAAGGTGAACGGGGTGCTTGCGCTTGGACTGTGATTGTGAATGTAGGATGTCACTACGTCACTTTGATTCGTGACTGTACTTATACTAAATTATACTAGTTGTTTATCTATGGATTTAATATGGATTCATCATTTCACTGTAGTGTATAAAGTGTAAATAAAGTTATAGTTTCACAACCACTGTTGCTCGTGTGAGTATATTGAAGAACCCACAATAACAACAATGAAATTGATGTTGTTACATATGGTGTCAGAAGTGGGGGCAACACCAGTTGCTACATTGTCAGTGAGCGTCCACTACTACTGTTACATTGTCAGAAGCAATTGAAGAAGTGTTGCTACATTATTATTAGACGTGTTGATACATTGGAGTCAGGTGATTGAAGAAGCTGATACATTATTGTCAGAAATGGTCAACATTTGTTACTTTTTTGTTGGCTGAAGTGGACGTATACTCAAGTTGTTACACTGATGTTGTTACATTGGTAAATTATATTGAAGTCAGAAATCGTCAACAAAGTTACAGTGTTACCACAAGTGATCAAGAATTGTCACATTATTATTGTAAGCAGTTTTCAACGTTTTTGAAGTGGTCTTCTACTGTTTGCCAGTGAACAACGCTGATATATCAAGCAAGTACGTCAAGTTATTGAAAGTTATCGACAGTCAAGTCGGAAGTTGTATTCAAGTCAAGTCAAGTCATCAACGTGATAATTGTTATCACATTATTTTCGACATTGTCTCACCAATGTCGAATAAATATCGTCTGTAACAGGTTATTGTTACACCTAAATGTGTGTTATTTCTATCCGGATTAGCTGATCAAGTTTTTCTGTTTGGATTTAGCTGATCAAGTATTAGTGTTTCTTTTCTACTGTGGATTAGCAGATCAAGTTTATTATTTATAACTGTTCCTAAACTGTTACTAAAGCTGTCTTATCTAAAACTGGACAAATTTCTTCTATGAAAAAGGCTACTGGAACTATTTTGAATTTTCTCAACTATTTGGAATTTATTAACAAAGTGAACGTTTCTATTTTTGGACGTATATATGTACTATGAACTTTTCATGGATTACCAGATGTCTGATATCAACTGACAAGCTAGAAACCAAGAAAGGGTATTGTTACATTAATTAACACATACATATTGTTAACTAATATGATATGAATTTACATTTTATGTCATAAATAGAAAACTGATCAAAATGTCAAGTCGTACTTATTTTAAAGAGCTAATGAAGGAGCTTGATATTCGGATGGTCAAGATGTCAAGACTGGAAGAATATATGGAAATGGCGAGGGAACTAGGCATTAAGAAGATGAAGAAGAAGATGGCCTGGGCAACCAATCGACTTGAAAAATACAGAGAAGAAGAAAAAGAAGCATGGGACAAAGAAACAGAACAACCCCGACTAGCTCATGAAGAAGTAATTAGAGAATTAGATGATGAGATAGAAATAATGCGTGATAGATTAAGAGATTTTACATACACACATGAACCAAAATTAGAAAGTCAACAGGCAGAACTTGAAGAAGTAAATATTGGCAACCTTTGGAATGAAGAACAGAGTAACATAGTCCAGGAAGAATTGAAACCCAAGGATAAAACAGAGGTTGAACTTAATAATGATTTAAAGGTGACAGATACATTAGAATGTCTTAAGATTGACTCTTTATTGACTCAAACGCAGGTACACGAGAATATTATTGAAAGTTGTATCGTAAGTCCATCAGAGAATGGCAGTCAACAAGAAACAAGTCCATCAGAGAATGGTAGTCAAAATGATTTAATAAGCCCATCAGTGAATGGCAGTGATGATTTAATAAGTCCATCGGAGAATGGCAGGAATCATGATAAACTAATGATGATTAATGAATCAGTGAACTTAATAAGCCACAATGAAGAGAACGTACCTATTGAGGAGTTACTTAGAAATCTGGAGTCAAACTATAAAGAAGATATACTAGAACTCAAGAATAAATTTAACAAAGAAATGGAGAAATTAACACAGAAATTTATGTGTGAATTAGAATCAATAAAGAAGCACAAGGAAGTTAAGAAAGATGAAACAGTAACTAGAAACTACAATGTCATTAATGCACAGAATGAAAGTAAAAGAAATTTAGCAAACTATGAATACAGTCACCATGTTAATAAGAAGCCAAAATCTAGATGTTTTTACTGCGGAGAAACAGGTCATTACCAAAATCAATGTTGGCATAGGTTGGCAAATCAGAGAAGAAACATTTATGTACAAAGAAAGTCATGTGAGAAATACAGTAATTTAAGAAATAATGTATCAAGTTCTAATGAAAGATACCGAAGCAAGATGTATTATGAAAGGCCAAAGCAATGCCATAATATTTATATTAAGTTGGTTGATGAACCAAACGAACGTACACAAAGTAAGAAAACTACTAACGTTGTTCAGAAACCAGAGGAGAATATTAAAACAAATGAGGTAACACAAGTTACACGAAATCTAGGAATTCATTATGGTAGCAAAGCTAAAAGCTACACATACAGTGTGAGGGAGAGATGGCAAATAGGCCATCGTCAACTGCAAGAGAACGATTACTCATGCTATAGAGTTAAACAAGGATGCTAAGATTAAATTATCAATTGACAGTTTATTAATATTATACAGTCTGTAACTGTAATATATAAATATCAAATAATGTGTTTGAGTAAACATAAATTGTGTACTATATCTAAAGAATGTAAACTGTATTATGTTAAACCTATTCTATACTATTAATTAACAGGGAATAATGTATAAAGTAAAAGTTAGAGACTATTTATTCCTCATAACAATAAGACGGAAGTCTCAATGATGAATTGTGTATTAGTCAATACCTGTGAAAGGCAAGAATGTTGTTGTGTTGTGACCTAGATACGACTGAAATGGGTCAATTAGGGGAGACAACAAAGTATATTACTCATGCGTGGTAATAACATGCCTTGATGCTAAGGAAGTTTTTTTACTACATAGGATATAGTTATTTAAATTATGAGTTGAATTAAGTCTTTGATAATTTCAACTATGGTATGTTTTGGTAATTAAGTCATGTACCAGACTAGTTTGGTAATTTATTAAACGCATTTGTCTTGTTTATACTACAATTACTGGTGTAACGGACACCAATCTATCAGCCAGATAGATGGCGAACGCTCCCGGATTCGTTTCACTGGTTACACACAGATGGCGACAAGCCTAAATAAAAGAAAATTGACACACTAGCTCGCTAGGACTCGTAATTGATGTCTAGGGGAAACACTAGAGAAACTAATGATGCCAACAAAACCTTTAATCCACATTTAACTTATAATGAGTGTACAAAGTCGTGGCAGAACACTAGATTTATACAAGAATAAAATGGATATACAGAATGATCAAAACCCAACTTACAATTCGTGGGAATAAATAGTATGATACACTATCACAGCTTTAAACACTTCAGAAAAATCACCACTGTATACATAACACTGCTATAAGCATAAAGAATTTCTTAACCACAAGAAATATATGAATATGCCTCTTAACAACTTAGTAGTAGTAGTATATATATAGTAGTATATATATATATATATATATATTATATATATATATATATATATATATATATATATATATATATATATATATATATATGTATATATATATATATATATATATATATATATATATATATATATATATATATATATATATATATATATATATATATATATATATATATATATATATATATATATATATATATATATATAACTTTTATTTTGATAGCCGAAAGTAATCGATTTTAAAGTAAACCCTGTTGGAGAAAAGATCGTCGTTAATGGATTCCCAACTCTAAACAAAGGAATGTAATTATATTTTATTCTTCAGCATTTGCATAAAGGTCTGTGATATTTGTTTCAAGTCCGAATTAGAAATTATTGTAGGGACAATTAACAGATTTTATAACACTTGTGTGTATATACTTGCCTTGTTCGGCAATGCGTTGCTCAAGCCATTTATAACAATGCTAAATTGTAATTTTTAACGCATACATATATACATTAATATAAAGATAAAGATAAAGATAAAGATAAAGATAAAGATAAAGATAAAGATAAAGATAAAGATAAAGATAAAGATAAAGATAAAGATAAAGATAAAGATAAAGATAAAGATAAAGATAAAGATAAAGATAAAGATAAAGATAAAGATAAAGATAAAGATAAAGATAAAGATAAAGATAAAGATAAAGATAAAGATAAAGATAAAGATAAAGATAAAGATAAAGATAAAGATAAAGATAAAGATAAAGATAAAGATAAAGATAAAGATGAAGATAAAGATAAAGATAAAGATAAAGATGAAGATGAAGATGAAGATGAAGATGAAGATGAAGATGAAGATGAAGATGAAGATGAAGATGAAGATGAAGATGAAGATGAAGATGAAGATGAAGATGAAGATGAAGATGAAGATGAAGATGAAGATGAAGATGAAGATGAAGATGAAGATGAAGATGAAGATGAAGATGAAGATGAAGATGAAGATGAAGATGAAGATGAAGATGAAGATGAAGATGAAGATGAAGATGAAGATGAAGATGAAGATGAAGATGAAGATGAAGATGAAGATGAAGATGAAGATGAAGATGAAGATGAAGATGAAGATGAAGATGAAGATGAAGATGAAGATGAAGATGAAGATGAAGATGAAGATGAAGATGAAGATGAAGATGAAGATGAAGATGAAGATGAAGATGAAGATGAAGATGAAGATGAAGATGAAGATGAAGATGAAGATGAAGATGAAGATGAAGATGAAGATGAAGATGAAGATGAAGATGAAGATGAAGATGAAGATGAAGATGAAGATGAAGATGAAGATGAAGATGAAGATGAAGATGAAGATGAAGATGAAGATGAAGATGAAGATGAAGATGAAGATGAAGATGAAGATGAAGATGAAGATGAAGATGAAGATGAAGATGAAGATGAAGATGAAGATGAAGATGAAGATGAAGATGAAGATGAAGATGAAGATGAAGATGAAGATGAAGATGAAGATGAAGATGAAGATGAAGATGAAGATGAAGATGAAGATGAAGATGAAGATGAAGATGAAGATGAAGATGAAGATGAAGATGAAGAATAAAGATTAAAGATTAAAGATTAAAGATTAAAGATTAAAGATTAAAGATGAAGATGAAGATTGAAGATTGAAGATTGCAGATTGCAGATTGCAGATTGCAGATTGCAGATTGCAGATTGCAGATTGCAGATTGCAGATTGCAGATTGCAGATTGCAGATTGAAGATTGAAGATTGAAGATTGAAGATTGAAGATTGAAGATTGAAGATTGAAGATTGAAGATTGAAGATTGAAGATTGAAGATTGAAGATTGAAGATTGAAGATTGAAGATTGAAGATTGAAGATTGAAGATTGAAGATTGAAGATTGAAGATTGAAGATTGAAGATTGAAGATTGAAGATTGAAGATTGAAGATTGAAGATTGAAGATTGAAGATTGAAGATTGAAGATTGAAGATTGAAGATTGAAGATTGAAGATTGAAGATTGAAGATTGAAGATTGAAGATTGAAGATTGAAGATTGAAGATTGAAGATTGAAGATTGAAGATTGAAGATTGTATATATATGTATATATATATATATATATATATATATATATATATATATATATATATATATATATATATATATATATATATATATATATGTTTACATATACATATATATATATATACATATATATAATTTATTAAGGTTAGGGGTTATTTGGGTGTTTCATTTCAAGTTAAATTTACGACTCCGGAATGCCGATTCTGGGTAAAAAATCTGTTTTCTGCTAAATTATTCGTTTTTAGTTATATTTGAAATTTAGCTGGTGATTTTTGTTGTTGCTTTGGTTTAGAGATAATTAAAAGACTATCAATCTGGCGCCCGTTTTATTTTTTATCAATAGGCCATTTATCTACTGTATACATATTTTTAAAAGTCTTCAAACTGACATGTAAAAGAATAAAAAGATTTACAGTTATTTTTGTTTTTAGAAAGTATGTAAAATGTTTCTGGCTGGTAGGCTTATCGTATTTAGTTAAATCACAAAGGCTTCAATTTTTCCTCATTACTTACAGATGACATTTTTTTTTTATCCGTGCATGTTTCAATTTGTTCTCCATTCTTTAGCCTGACTATCTAGAAAGGTTTTTATTAAAAGAGTTAATCATACTCATACATTAAAATTATGATTTCCATAGTGTAATTAAAATAGCATTTAAATATTCAAATTAAATATAGCGTAAAAGCTTACTTCTTCTTACAACTACCGCTATGATTAGCCCTAACCTTAATATCCCTTAATATTTAGGATTATATTTAATAGCAGAAGGTCCAATAACAGTTTGTAATAGATATGTCCAAAAGTCTTACTCCAAATTCGGAGAGTGAGTATTTGATAAGAGACTAGTTACCTGGGTATATATAATGTGTGGGAAAAATTTCAGAGGGTAAATGTTGAGAGGGAGGGGGGATTTATATCCTGCTTCCAATATGTCATATAATATTTAAAATTGTAATTTTATTCTAATTTGTTTCCTAAATCAGGTTTGGCATTAAGCTGTCGTGCATAAAACAAAACGGTACTACCTATAAAAAAGTAAATTGCTTTTTTGGCTTTGATGTCGACATGACTGGGCAAATGGCTCATGTCATAAATGGTAGGAATTATGGCGTGTGGACGCCAATACTTGAATACCCTAAACAGTCATTTCTGGCCTACGTTACATTTCAACTGGAGATCACATTGTTACCAATGTCAATTAAGGTCAATAAAATTAACAGTATCATTATTAATGAAAGTTAAGTGGAATTAAACCGTTTATCTTTATTTTTAGTCACATTTTACATGTTAAACCATTGGTACATTTGTTTGTATTCAGATCAACCACAAAAATGTGCGCGAATACAATTACCAGATTTACTTTGACGACATTCAATATTTTGAATATTGGGGAGGTGTTCACATCAGCGACATCCTTACCACATAGACATCAGGACGTCATTTACAAAGGGAAGTTTTTTTTATCTATTGGTTGCTCTGCTAATTATAAGGACTTGTACTGTGAAATAGCTAAGATATTTCGAGCCCTTATGCAAAATGTATTAGTTAAACGAAGAGATCAACTACTACTTTCGATGGATTAGTTTTAAATAATAGAAATATTCTGTACATGTATTTATACGTTCTGTTTATGTATTTATACTATATTATTATGTAGGCCTACTACTACTGCTACTACACCGTAGTTTTTTTTAAATATTAAAGGCTTACAATAAATATTTTTTTTGTAAGTAACCAAACAAAGTAGCGTCACAAGGCGGTGAACAGGAGTGCTGTACACATCAGATGACGACAATTATGTCCGACATTTTAACAGAAAATTGTACAGTTTACTGTCGGAACTTGTATTAGTGAGAGAGTGCTCACACCCCACCGAAAATGCAAATTTTTTTTTAGAACGATGGGGTGACACCCTTAGTAAACACACAGGGAAACATCCGACCTTGTGACGCCACTAACCAAACTCATTTTTTAAATTGTTCATGATTTATTTAGATCTGTTTTTTTTTATTCATGCTTTTAATTTTACAAAATGATCAATAAGTTCGTTGAGATCTATTTCATCAACTTCTGTAAGTTTGATACTTAAGATGGCCAAGCCACTGATACAATGGATATATATCTACAATTCATTTCATAACAAAATAAAATCATCATAGTGAGATTTAAAAATTCTATCATAGACATCAAAATCTCTTTCCCGATCACCGGGGAATGTTAAAGAATGTTTAAAGTAACTAGCTTACCCGTCCGCTTTGCTTCGATCTAGTCCTACATAACAGGGTAGAAAAAAATGTGTGTTTGTTCACACTAACGGTCAGACGCGTGCTGTACGAAAGCACTGAGTGAACGTTAATCATCCTCTGTAATAGTGAGGTTGAATACCTATCGGCGACCGCCTCGAAGTCAGGGGCGTCGCGGGAGTGACCGGTTACACCACCGCAGGTAGCCTGGTGCAACCCCTGGTTCAGTTTAACCATCGAACGTAGAGTCTTACCGTGACCATTTATAGAATATTCGCATGATTGATTTCATCCGTATGCAAAGGGTGGGAGGGGGCGTCGAAAGCCGCCATTGTTGCAGTTTGACCGTTGAGTCAAGTAGTACCCGTGACTCTGCAGGATGCGCATTTAACTGAAACTTTGTATTCAGGTGGCCGTTGAGTAACTCGGGGTGACGAATCGTTACCACTACTGAAGCGCTGGAGAACACATCTTTTTAGTATCACTCCGTATGCCGAGTGTATGGCGCAAATTAAAACGAATAGCGGGTTTCACGACCGCCGGGGCGCCAGCTAATGCACATGTGCCGTTTGACCACTGGATCAAGAAGTAACGCTGACCCGCGGGGCCAGACACCCAATCAACTGAACCTTATGTATCAATATAGCGGCTGGGGAACTCCGGGTGATCTTACTGCCGGGATCGCACACCGAAATAAATTTCAAATTAAATGGCAGAAACCTACAAAAATTCTGAGTTTTTTCTTTCATGCACCTTTTAAGAAAAATGTCTAGAATAAAAACAACGACTTTCCAAAGTTTTTTGGCGATTGGATGAAAACCAAAAACGTATGGTGTTAGTAGTGCAATATAAATTAAAGATTAATAAGATTTAAAAATAAAATGTCATTAAGGTAAACGTTAGTAGAAAAACATTGATAAATGTTTGACTTCGCTTGTTGTGAAAACACTGTCCATTGTAGTCATTTAAAAAAAACGGTTCATTTGTTATCATTGATGTTTAATAGGACGGAATTTCGGGGAAAGCAGCCGTTTAGTAGGGAGGTCTGTCGGGGATGGGGGGGGGGAATAGGGAATTTCCAAGTCAGTTTTGAAGTTTTTAGCGATGCATTTAAAATTACAAGTCAAAGTTCAAATTTAATTTTAGGCTTATTCTTTCAATGTCTTGCACGACAAAGCAGCAACGCCTGAAGTGTTTTTGTTACGGATTACTGTTAGAACCTTCTCCCTCTACATACACACACTGAATCACACTTCCTGTACAGTTAGAAACGACTCGGTTTGTCGTTGTATTTTTTTTACTTTTAACCGTTTTCTGTTTAAAAGTAGTTATGTAAAAAATATGAGAATTCCAATGAAAAGGTTTTAATTCTTTAAGAGGGGACTTACTTACTTACTTAGTCCTCTTTGCTCCTTATGGAGCATAGGGCCTCCACCATTTCCTTCCATTTCTTCCTATCCTCGGCTATTAATTTTGACATCTCCCAGGACATCCCTATTGGCTTCAGTTCTTCAAGAAGACTCCGCCTCCAGGTCTGTCTTGGGCGCCCTCTCTTCCGCTTTCCCTGGAGGTTCCACTTAAGCGCTTGGCGTGTAACATTTGTGTGAGCCTTTCGCAGTGTGTGACCCACCCAGCGCCACTTCCTCCTTCTTATTTGCACAGTTTTGGGGCTGTGGATTTAGTTTTCCTCGGTTGAAGAAGGGGGGTCGGCTCTGTAGCTTCCTTACGGATTTGGCTGCATTGCGTCATACTTCTCCTAAGTGGAGCCCTGATTCTCCCGAGGACTGGATTTGTTTCGGATTTGGCTTTGGTTTCTGTAACTGTCTTTTGTTTTATGTGGACGAGTAGTTAGCCCATCGCACAACCCCCAACCTGGAGGACCAGGGCACATCGTTTGGTCTGGCCCCTACCCACGCAGATCTGTCCGACTTGGTTAGACCTGCCAGGAGCACACAAGCCATCCCACCACTTCAAGGCGGTGTGCCATCAGGATGGCTTTAAGAGGGGAAAGGGCCCTTTATGTACCTTGGGCCGCTATGCCTTGCTTACGCTAGTTTTACGGTAGCTACGCCACTAGACGTGTACCGTTTAACTAAGTTTAACTAAGTTTAACTAAGTTTAAATAACATTTTCTTTTGTTTTTGCAAGTATATATTATCACGCTTGGTGTTTGAAATTAAAATTATATATTTTTTTTTGTTTCCAAGTATTTTATTTTTGTTGAAGCACGTTAAATCTAAGATGTTACGTTAACTATTTTCTCCTGTAATTAAAAATTTACTATAATAAATACTCATTTGCTAGTTGTGATTTGTATTTAACAGAGCATCCAATCACTTAAAGCATTGTAAAGTAGTTTATAATAATTTCCATTGTTACAACACATATTAAAAGTGCCTTATGCTTATAATATTTGACTGTATTGTTCAGCAGTTCAGTCTTTTTAATTTCCTTCCAGAAAATAACTCTGTATTCCTTAATTATTTCTACACGCTGTACAAAATCGTTACTGTGATTGTAAAATAAAACATATGATAGCCTATATGTTAAAACAACCAATATTAATTCTAGAGAAAATCTTTTAAAACTGAGGCTTCGTTTATTAATTAAAATTAATGTTTCATATCACATAATAATTCCTGGGACATTAATTAAGACAAGCGAAACAGATGAAATAATCACTCTCTTAAAAAAAATATGTATATATCAACATATTTTATTATAAATGTCAAAACAAATCAATAATTACTTTAGAATGTAATGAAGTTGTTTAACAATAATCGTGTTTACAAAACTTTTTGTCTACAATCAGAATTAAATATATCGTCATCATAAATGCTAATGAAAGTTTTTCTAAATTAGTGTTGTATAAAAACACGCTTTAAAATATAATAGAAAAACATTAGGAATAATAGCTTACATTTAATTCAAATATCGGTCTTTTAGTTCAGAGCATACATCTTTTAATTAACTACTGCTTTTTTAACCTAGTGATCAGGTATGGGTTAGATCACTCTTTTGATCACACATCTTTTTACTTGTAATTGCAAAACAATATTCACAGAGTTTTACCTGTTTCAAAAGCTATGATTCTGGCGGCATGGGACTTTGCTACATCGTTACGCGTTTTCCCAAATGTACTTAACAGATCAGTTCGGGATGGGTTGGGGGGGGGGGCTGGGTTCAACTTCATTCATCACTGTCCGGTCACTTTAGGTCAATTATCCAACCCAGTGTATACCTAGGTGTGACATTAATGTCGCTCTACACAATTGTGGTGGTGAGGTGTGTGTGTGGGGGGGGGGGGGGTAACCAACTCAGAGTGAACATAGCGTCAGTTTTTAGATGACTGTTCTAAACATACATATTCAATGACACATATATACTGATTCAGAAATAGATTTAAATAAGTAGCAGTGGTATTATGACAATATTTTTTTACAGAAGGGTCCATTGGGGGAGGGGGTTTGTAGTTGTAACTGTTTCATATAATTTGTAATCGTAATCACTATCGCCCAAACTGTCATAATACTACTACTTCATCGTGATGACGTTATTGACCTTGTCAAAATTTCCCCACCACTACGCAGTTTGCCCATAAGTAAATTTAAAAAGAGGTGCCACATCAGTTGTTTTGTGTCTGTAATGTATTTTTTTAAATTAATTACACGATTAAAACTGTATATATAACGTAATTATGTGTGCAGATTTATGTATAATATTTTCTAGATCAATTATTCTTAAGCAAATACATTATACAGTTGCCTTACACTTAATACCCCTCCTCCGAAGTGGTACTACCCGTAGAGGTTTTTAGCGCAATTTCCATTCTGGAGAATTGCGTTTATTAACCCGTCATTTCTGGATGTATGAATGGATGAATGGATGTGTGTCCGCAGCTTTAAGTCGTATCTCCTCCTCAACGAAGCAATATCGAGGACTAGTTCCAAAGCAAATTTGTTAAGCAAGTTACGAGAATGAACATAGGCCAAAAAATTTCCAGGTTTCTTTCATGGATTTCCCGGAAAAGCCAAAAAACCTCAAAAATGCAGTTTTTGGCCCATATCTCGGCAACAAGACCACATAGCGACTTGAAACATGTACCAATCGATTTTTGCCATAATTTAGAACAATATTGCCGAAGAAAGTTTTCAAAAATATCCTTTCGTTCGGTCACAACATTTTTTTTGAATTAATTAAAATCTGGACCGAATTAGTAGGCATTTTCATCCAACCACACCACACGCGTCATCACGTTCAATGGCTGCGCCATCACGTTCAGTAGCTAGGCGCGCAATGGTTTTTAGTCATGTAACACTATTGAAAATAAAACATGTAAAATACTGAATTTTTTTTAAAATAAAAAACGTTTCAATAACTAACCAATGGTTTTACTAACCCTGCTCTTGATTTACGCTATGACAGAGCTATTTTTAGATAACATAAGGAAATTGCGCTTAAATGTCACTAGACTTTTTAATTAACTTGTTTTAAAAATTGCAATGCATCGTAATGGTTATTTTTAGAATGACAAACTTGATACAGCTGTTAATACGTGTTGTAAACTTAGACGCTACTAGACTAGTACAATTCTGCTTAATTGCTGCATGAAAAGAAATCTTGTGATTTACATAGACGTGCCGACCAAAAATAATTTTTTAACAAAAAACCATTGTTTTAAAACTTTGAGTTTAAAAAGTTTCCAAAAAGGCGCCACTTTGCTGAAAATGGCCAGAAAGGAGCGGCCGCCCCCCCCCCCCTGCTCCCCCGCCCCCCTGCGTACGCTACTATGTATTGCACTTTTTAAAGCTAACGCGAGAGCTATAGTGTTCACAGAGGAACACGGGCGCAAAATCACACACTGTCATTGCACTAGAGGACGAGCCTGATTACATATAGTAATCGATCAACAACATATCCATTGTATATCGAACGTAGTCACCGTATCTACCACTGTAAAGTCCGGGTCGTTAAATCTTACCCTGCTTGGGCGCCACTCCTATAGGGTTTGAAATTTTTCTTTTCTCAGTAAACTCCCCTAAATAATTGTTATAAACTCCTCAAAGTTTCATGGCGAGCTGATGAAAGTTGAAATCATACATAAAGTACTAACAAACACAAAAACCTACCCCAAACATACTTTCATTTATATATTTACTAGCGAGTTCGTCCCCTCGCGTTGCCGCGATCTCAGAAGAAATAAACCGGGAGTGATATCCCCTAAAATATTCTTATATAAAACAACAGGGGATGGAAACTCGGGATATAGATCTAGTTATGATTTTTAATCCATTTTAAATACTTAAACTTTATAAAATAGAATAGAATCTATAATATAACGCTGCTGGTAGTGTGTCAGTCCTTCCTTCCGTCATCGCTATAGATTTTGGAACCATAAAAGTAAACATTCGCACCATGCTGTGCTTTTCAGTGCACCGCAGTGTCTTATTATAAGTATTAGAGTAGGGTTTGTTTATATAGCGGCATAGAGCTATTTTATAATTGCCACGGTTTTTACTCTTTCGCATAACGTCAAGAAAATATTAAATACACGCAAACTGCTAAAACGTATTAAAAAGATTAATGTCAAATATCATTTTCGTTTATATTCCTAGAAAAAATGGATATATTTTTATGAAAGTAGGTCAAAGAAACTAATTAATTCAACTTTTTTTTTGGTAATTTTTTGCAAGGGAGGTAATTTGAAAATATATTTAACTCATCAATTCCATTCTAAGTTAATTTTTTTTATTACTACCGCATTGATTATTATATGTTAAGGTTCATAATTAAAAGAGAAAAATGTTAAGATTATTAATATTATTTATTATCATTTTCTAATTAGTCTATGATTTCTCAAAAAATCACTATCTTTTTGCTTTTGTTTTTCGGTGTTATGAAAACAGATGGTGAAATTAGACTTTTTGAGGAGAATGGAAAGGCTGTCTCTGAGCGCGGACGTATGGGAAAATGGGTTTTATTTTTTAATATTCAACTCACTCTCAATAATTTAAAAGTTAATTTTTGTTATTACTTCCACATTGATTATTATATGTAAAGGTTCATAAGTAAAATAGAAAAATGTTAAGGTTATTTATATTATTTTCTAATTAGTCTATGATCTCTCAAAATCACTATTTTTTGTTTTTGTTTTTCGGTGTTAACAGATGGTGAAATTTTAGGATTATAGTATATAGAAGGCTGAAAAGGCTCTTTCTGGGCGCGGACGCCTGGGAAAAGCGTGTTTTTCGGTGGTGATTCTAATTACATTACCAATGTGTTTTCTTAGAACCATAAAAGTAAACGCCATTGTTTTATTGTAAGTTATGGAGTAGGATCTATTTATGTGACTTAAATAAAGGCTCTCTTTGGGCGCGGACGCCTAAAAAAGCGTGTTGTTTGGTGGTGATTCTAATGTTGTGGCTGTGGTTGTGTTGTGGTTGTGTTGTCGTTGTGTTGAGGTTGTGTTGTGGTTGCGTTGTGGTTGTGTTGTGGTTGCGTTGAGGTTGTGTTGTGGTTGTGTTGAGGTTGTGTTGTGGTTGTGATGTGGTTGTGTTGTGGTTGTGTTGTGTTTGTGTTGTGGTTGTGTTTTGTTTGTGTTGTGGTTGTGTTGTGGTTGCGTTGTGTTTGTGTTGTTGTGTTGTGTTGTGTTTGTGTTGTGGTTGTGTTGTGTTTTGTTTGTATTGTGGTTGTGTTGTGGTTGCGTTGTGGTTGTGTTGTTGTGTTGTGTTGTGGTTGTGTTGTGGTTGTGTTGTCGTTGTGTTGTGGTTGTGTTTTGTTTGTATTGTGGTTGTGTTGTGGTTGCGTTGAGGTTGTGTTGTTGTGTTGTGTTGTGGTTGTGTTTGTGTTGTGGTTGTGTTTTGTTTGTGTTTATGTTTATGTTTGTGTTGTGTTTTTGTTCGTTTTGTTCTGTTCCAAAAATGTACATTTAAAAAGATTTACCGTGGCGGAGCACGGGATGCAGCTAGTCTCATAGAAAAAAGTATTGCGCACCAAGCGAACGCCGAATAAAGATGTTCATAATGGTGCGCAATATTATTAGTTTTTTACTTTCTCGTATATACGAAGTATAGAGAAAGTATTGTAATCGTGCAAAAAAAAAATCGAGCTTTTTACAGTTCTCGACGTTTTACGCCTCACTGATACGGAAAAACATAATTTTGCAATCTTGTCCGTATGTCTGTGTGTGTGTGTGTCTGT
The DNA here is from genome assembly GCF_028476545.2 of Physella acuta. Lineage (NCBI taxonomy): Eukaryota > Metazoa > Mollusca > Gastropoda > Physidae > Physella > Physella acuta. Next base: position 63,635 of record NW_026733423.1, read on the forward strand.
GTGTGTGTCTGTCCGTGTGTAAACACGATAACTTGAGTACCGTTACAGCTAGGTTGATGAAATTTCATATATAAGTACTATATCAAAATCGTAGATCCGTATCAACTTTTGAGCGATTTCCGACAACCGGAAGTGGTACTTTTCCTACTTTGAATTTTTCAAAAGCCTATAACTTGAGTACTATTTCAGATAGATAAATGAAATTTCACATGTAAGTAAAATATCTAATTCTCTACCTTCTGTTAAATTTTGAGTAATTTCCGTTGACTGGATGTAGTAATTTACGCTACTTCCGATTTCTCAAAAAACTAATGTAAATTTTTAAAGTACTAATAATATTGCGCACTATTATACGCGTTTTTATTCAGCGTTTGCTTGGTGCGCAATGTTTTTTTTATGAGATTCTATTCTATTTTTAAAAGTTTAAGTATTTAAAATGGATTAAAAATCATAGCTATATCCCCAGTTACCATCCCCTGTTGTTTTATATAAGAATATTCGAGAAAGTTTAGGGGAGATCACTACCGGTTTTTTATAAATTTAGATGCGTTTTTGAGAAATCGGAAATAGCGTAAATTAGTACTTCCCGTCAACGGAAATTACTCAAAATTTAACAGAAGGTAGAGAATTAGATCTTTTACTTACAGGTGAAATTTCATTCCTCTATCTGAAATAGTACTTAAGTAATAGGCTTTTGAAAAATTCAAAGTAGAAAAAGTACCACTTCCGGTTGTCGGAAATCGCTCAAAAGTTGATACGGATCTACGATTTTGATAAAATACTTATATATGAAATTTCATCAACCTAGCTGTAACGGTACTCAAGTTATTGTGTTTACACACACACACACACAGACACACACACACACAGACACACAGACATACGGACAAGATTGCAAAATTATGTTATGTAAAAATCTCGATTTTTATTTTGCAAGATTACAATACTTTCTCTATACTACGTATATACGAGAAAGTAAAAAATGATCAAATATTTTTAGAGAATTTCATAAATGTGTTACCAATACTATGTTATTAGAAGCGTGACCTAATTTTCTAAATCTGAGTTATCAAAATGTAAACAATGCTATATTTCTTGAATCATATTTCTCGAAACACGGTTTTGCCAACGCTACACCCAGCATGCCCCAGGGCTCTCTTTATGAAGCCTTGGGTGTACATTAATCACTCTACATAATAGTGAGGCAGATCACACTTCAAATTGTATGGACAGACGGTGAGACGGAAGGACACAAACAAGTTTGGAATTGCTAAGTTTATCTTAGTAAGGAGTGTGTAACCGGATTTGCGTGTATGTCATGTCATTTATGAAAATAAACGAATTATTTGAGTTTTTGGTTACGAAACGAATATTTTAAACGTAGGCACTTAATGGGTACCATTAAATACGTTGAACAGGTATACAGCTGTACTATCCTATTGTGATTATAATATCCGCCACTGCAAACAAACATAGGTAACATCTGCAAATGACATTTTAATTTTCTTTTTCCACCGTAGTTTCTATGCTGCGTGGCAGGAGGTAGGTGCATGAAGACATTTTTAATTGTAAAAAGATATTTGTTTACACGTAGATTTGTACAGAATAGAAAATGTTTAACTAACATTTTAGTTATATTTTTACTTTCTCGTATATACGACGTATGGAGAAAGTATTGTAATCGTGCAAAAAAATCTCCTGAAATTTTAACAATTTTCACCGTATTACACCTCAATCCTTCATCACATCCGAAGTATAGAGGACTTATTTTAATCGGGCAAAAATTATCAATCCAGATTTATCAACAATTAAGAGGGTTAATGCGTAATCCATTCTGAAAAACTGGGCTTTGCAATCCTGTCCGTATGTCTGTGTGTCTGTCTGTCTGTGTGTCTCTGTGTGTGTAAACACGATTACTTGAGTACCATTACAGCTAGGTTGATGTAATTTCATATATAAGTATTTTATCAAAATCGTAGATCCGTTTCATTTTTTGAGCGATTTTCGATTAACGGAAGTGGTACTTTTTCTACTTTGAATTTTTCAAAAGCCTATAACTTGAGTACTATTTCAGATATATAAATAAAATTTCACACGTAAGTAAAAGATCTAATTCTCTACCTTCAGTTAAATTTTGAGTAATTTCTGTTGACCGGAAGTAGTAATTTACGCTAATTCCGATTTCTCAAAAAACTAATGTAAATTTTTAAAGTACTAATAATATTGCGCACTATTATGCACTTTTTTATTTGGCGTTCACTTGGTGTGCAATTCTTTTGTCTACGAGATTTTATTCTATTTTTAAAACTTTAAGTATTTAAAATGGATTAAAAATCATGTCTATAGCCCGAGTTCCCATCCCCTGTTGTTTTATATAAGAATATTCGAGAAATTTTAGGGGAGATCACTCCCGGTTTATTTAGCTATGCAATCTTTTTGTTTTCTAACACAATTTTACTTTATTATGCTTAGATAAAATCAGAAAAACGTTTGAGGTTGATATACTTCCATAAAACAGGTAATATTATTTTATTGATTTAACTAGCCATACCGCAAGGCCTTTCACTGGCATTTGAGGTCAAAGTTATTTGTAAACAGCCCTGACCTCCGTGCTTATTAATCATCATACTATACCCTGCGCTACCTGAAGTTTGGGACTTTATAAAATTTTGAAGCTTAGGATTAGTTAATGTACAAAAAGATGTTAGTTTGATCGTTATGGTGAAAATACAATTTTACCTGATGTCGGGACATTTTCATAATTTGAAAAGTGGCAGCTTTAATGTATATCTTTATTAAGGGCATGGGCGGGTGATGAGTACAAACTTCCTTATTTCCGAGTCTAAAGATGTAATACTTGGCTAATAGTTATAACTCAAAGACGGCGGCCATATTGGATTTTATTGACGATTTTTAAATGGAAATAACTCAAAAATGGTTTGTACAAATTTCCTGAAAACGTAATATAGTCTGCAGACACGTGTGTTTAAGACTTCTTATAGATTAAATTTTCAAAAAAGAAAACATTTTTTTTTTTTACTTTTTTTTTCAAACATCATTGTAAAAATTTCATTATTTCGTCCAATTTTTTCACTATTTCAACAACAAAATTTTTTTTTACAAAAATTCCAAAAGTGTTCTATTAGTTTTATTTGATCATATATAAAGAGTAACTGGAGCAAATTTAGATCAGTTGTTCTGATAATTATTAACAAAGTTATTTCAACAATTGTATAAAATAACATCAAACTGAGAAAAACGCAAAAAACTAATAAAAAGTTGCAAAAAATGAAAATGTATCGCTGTATGTCACTAAAATCGACCACATTTAGGCCTATAGCCTGAAGTAAGGTGCTGCTAAATATATTCCTTCTGAGCTTGTTCAGCTGTTAGTTTTATTTTTGTCTGGCGCTCTTTTGTTTTACCTAGAGCTGTAGTAAAGCTGTTGTCATGGCGTCTTTTTGGCGTCCTTCACTGGGTCTTCGACTATGGTTTCCTTCTTTTGACATCAACGCCATAGCATGCCTGGGCCCAAAATTGAATTATGCTATCGCAGAAACAGCAGTATATTTTGCATGGTCTCATGTCTAAAGCCAATTACGATAAGACGATGTCTTTGTTTATTGTGAAAGGCTTTGTTCTGGATTCTTTTGCAGTTGTATACTTACGATTTACAACATTTTTATTACTGCCACACCATGCTTGAAGAAAACCCTTTACACTTTTTTCATCAATAGAGTAGCCACTACATCAAGGTGGTCGGGGAAATGTATTGATAACATCAAGAAGCAAATCACAGTCGACAATAATTCTGCATGGCTGTGGTTTATAATTAGCACTACCAGTACTAGATGTAACAGTGCTTTCTTCTGTTTGTAAAAACTGTGTCTTTCATTGCCGCAGTTTCTAAGTAAATGTGCATATTACATCTGCACCAGTGCTTGTCTGAATAGTGCTAGATTGAGTAGAGGTACCTGCAATCAGTTGCTTTCGGACGTGCACTAGCTTTAGTAAATTAGTTAGATGTGTGAATCTATTTTTAGCGAGTGTTTTGTTCTACCCATTATCGAAAGAGAAACAAATGAAATCGTCTCACTGCTTATGATAATTCACACAAACTAATCTAAACTGTTAATAGTATATTTAATTGAAATAATTATATGTTAAAATAATGTAAGTATTTCACAGAAGCTTAGAGAAACAAAACTAGATCAAACTTAGCAACGCGCTAAAACTAAGGGAATGTTTACTTCCGAAGCGAAACGACCAATCGCTAACTAACTTCCGCAGTTGTATGCCAATGAAAAAATTGAGGTAAAAAATTTGCATACCGGAAAAACCCGACTGAGTAAAATAAACAACTTTATGACGTAGAAAAATAATCACATTAAAATAGGTATTTTGATTGGTCATTTAATTTTAGAACAAATAAAGAAAGGAGGTCACGGCCTTTCCATTGATATGAAACACAAAAAACCAGACCCCACACTCAAAAAGACGTCACACCTCAAACTTTTTTTGTCTTTTAAAAACACTGATTTCTGCTGAACACACTATTCAAGTCATATGCTAAGGACAAAGAAACAGGTGCACTCTACTTCACCTGCCCTGTATCTCGCAGAGTTCCGATAGGCAACTATCATTCACATCTAAAACAAATTGAAAAAAAATGTAACATTCACATGATGTGTCTTGCACACGTGCCCCCCCCCCCCCCGCCCCCGCATGGTAGCATATATTACACTATCACCTAAGCTATCTGGGATCGTCACTATAACGTCTTTTTTGTACTCCATATAATTTAATATAAATAGTTTTGAGTCTGCTTAACAAACTTGATTTACGCGAATAGGCCCTAGATCTAGTATTATCTCAAATTAAATTGTATCTTAAAATAGCCCATCCATAGCTAAGCAAACACAGATTGATATAAAATAATGAAGTTCTGAAATAGTTTAGTATAGACACTCATTATTATATAGGTCCAAATAGTAAGAGTTATCTAGATTCTACCACTGGTTTGGTTAAGTCGAGTTTTCTCGTAGATAGATAAATCACTTGTATTCTTGAATTACATGATTCGTGAAGCTAAAAAACAAAGATTTATATCAAACTAGGCATACTGCCTAGCTTCGCTTAGGTTTTCAAAAAAGTTGAGAAATTGAATGATTAATTAATAGGTGATTGGCTGTTATGTTAAATGCTTAGGGCCTAAATTTATACAGTGGGGTGCTTTTATTGTGACCATAATTGATGGAATATTCGCAAACTTATTACTCGCAATGTTATTAGAACTGAAAGGGCTTTCATAAAAATTATTAATCAAATATAATATTAAATTACTTTTGCAATTAATTTTTACAATTTCAGTACAATGCAAAACTTAATTTATAACAAAATATGTATTTAAACAATGCTATACTTTAAGATTTTGTTTTTTTTCTTAAAAAGAGTATACAAAATATTTAAAAATTATTACATTGAAAAGTTACCTCCCCTGTTCATAGACCAAATTTCAAAATTTCGTATAATGAGAATTTCAATCGCGGTCACTTTTAGCCCTCTTCGAGGTCTTTGAGTCTGACCAACAAATTTTCCACACGGCCTAGTCATCTATAGAGTTGTATACAACAATTAGCCAGATGTAAAGAGGGTAAGTTCCCTTAAATCCGTTTTGAAACGACCCTCTGTTTTCCCCATAAAATACAAAGATTATATAGGGAAATACGACTGGTCAGTTTTGACCCATTTCCCGATTTTTCCCGGACATGGCGAGTTTTTTGTGACACCCCAAGGCGTTCTCCTACCACCTCACAAAATATCAAGGGGGATCGTCGGAGGAATTTGTTTTTCGTAATAGAGCTCATATTAAGAGAATTTCACTCGCGGTCACTTTTTAGCCCTCGTCGAGGGCTTTGAGTCAAACCGATAGTTTTCCCTAAAGGTCAAGCCATTGACCCAAGAGTATGCAAAACATTAGCCAGATATACTGAGTTTAAGTACCCTAAAGTCTGCGTTGAAATGACCCTCTGTTTTTCCCATAAAATACAAAGATTATATAGGGAAATACAACTGGTCAGTTTTGACCCCTTTACGAAGTTTTCCCAGATATGCCGAGTTTTTTATGACACCCCAAGGCGTTCTCCTACCACCTCACAAAATATCAAGGGGGGGGGGGGGGGTCGTCGGAGGAATATTTTTTTCGTAATAGAGCTCATATAAAGATAATTTCACTCGCGAACACTTTTTAGCCCTCGTCGAGGGCTTTGAGTGAGACCGACAGGTCTGCCCTACGGTCAAGCCATTTACCTATAAAATATGCCAAAAATTAGCCAGATGTAAAGAGGGTAAGTGCCCTAAAATCCGTTTTGAAATGACCCTCTGTTTTCTCCATAAAATACAAAGATTATATAGGGAAATACGACTGGTCAGTTTTGACCCATTTCCCGATTTTTCCCGGACATGGCGAGTTTTTTTGTGACACCCCAAGGCGTTCTCCTACCACCTCACAAAATTTCAAGGGGGGTCGTCGAAGGAAAATTCTTTTCGTAATATAGCCCATATAAGGCGCCGGTCAGTCGAGGTCAGTTTTGACCCCCTCACCGTAGACTTTTCGGCAAACCGTCACCGGCCCTCGTGTTCTATCGCCCCAAGGTACCATCGTGCCAAATCTGACGCGCCTGCGGCGCCGGGAAGTGCCCTGTCGGGCACTTGACCACTTTGCTTTATATATATAGACTAGCGTACCCGACCCCCGCGCGTTGCCGCGGGGATAGAAGAAAGTTTGACGAAATATATTAGGATTTCACCAACGCGTTATCAATTATAATTATTTGTTCTTAGACGCGTGACCTTCTTTTCTAAAAATGAGTTATTTAAATGTAAACAATGCCCGTTCTTGGATCATAAATATCAGGACACGGATTTACCTACCCTACCGCCTGAAAACAATGAGTGTACATCAATCACTCACCGAAATAATATGGTAGAACACACTTCGGTGACCGCCAGTGTGTCAGAGACGTAGAAGGGCGCTCTCAGGGCCCCCACCCCCCCCCCCCCGATTACACTACCGCATAGGCGCGGCGTACGACCCCTGGCTCCTTAAAACTAACAGGCGCCATCGGCCTAATAGCATCCTGTTAATAATGATGCAGATTTCGTCATTCGCTAAAGTGACACAAATGAACAGGATTTTTTTCTTTAACACGTAAAAAAATTATTTGACGTGTTTTAAATATCAGTGTGACTGATGCAATATGCTAGCGTTACTAATGGTCTATTATTAGATGCTCGATATCAATTTCTGACTGGATTGTCTAATAATAGATGCTTATTGCATCATTCACAAAGTGACGAAACTCTGCAGTAGGCTCCTCATATTCAAAAAGTTATTTTTTCATCTTTGGCAAGGTGACGAAACTGTACAGAAGGATTTCCTCGCGTTACAAAGTTATTCTTAGAAGCCTGTTGTAGTTTTACCGCTGAATATAGTAGTTCCCCTTACTCGCTGTGAAAGACGCTCGATTAACGGATGCCAACTGCCAACTTAGTCGCTCTAAAACTCTGGGCGCCAAACCGGGTATTGACGAAAGTTGTACCCTATATGGCGCCGCCCATAAGAAACTTTAGTTTTCTTTTTCGCAGAAATATCCTCGGGAGTATTCTCATCTACTCCCTAAAGTTTCATGGCACTCGGATGAAACGCATCCGAGTTTTATTTTTTATATACCGTGTATAGAGAAAAGAAATCGCTCCTCCCAGGGGGGGGGGGGGGGGGGGCGCCGCACTTGCAATATTAAACAATATTTTTTAGCAGAACCCTACCATTGAGTGATCTAATCATCATCCCAAAGTTTCATGGTACACGGATGAACGGTGTAAAACCGAAATTTTATAAACCGTATATAGAGAAAAATCGCAGCCGCCCGTGGCGCCGCCCTTGCGAAATTAAAAATATTTTTTACAGAACCCTTCCCTAGAGTTTTATAATAAACTCCCCAAAGTTTAATGCCTATCGGATAAACGGTGTCACTGCAATTCACTTTTATTTATTTTTATATACCGTAAATAATGAAAAATCGGACCCTCCCTTGGCGCCGCCATTGCGAAATTAAAAATTATTTTTTTACAGAACCCTTCCCTAGAGTGGTATAATGAACTCTTCAAAGTCTCATGGCTATCGGATGAACGATGCCAAACCAAAATCGACTTTTATTTTTATATACCGTATATTGAAAAAAAAAACGCGCCGTTTCGGGGCGCCACCCCTGCGATTTTGAAATATATTTTCGCAGAAACCTCCCCAGGAATATTCTTAACAACTTCCTAAACTTTCATGGCGATCGTTTGAACGGTGTCACTGTAATTCACTTTTATTATTTTTATATACCGTATATAGAGAAAAATCACACCCTCACGTGGTGCCGCCCTTGCGATATTAAAAATGATTTTTTTACAGAACCCTTCCCTAAATTGCTCTAATCAAATCCCCAAAGTTTGACGGCGATTGGATAAACAGTGTGAATCTGCAATCGACTCTTATTTTTTATATACCGGATATAGAGAGAAATTAAATCGCGCCCTACCGGGGCGCCACCCCTGCGAATTTGAATTTTTTTTTTTCCGCAGAAACCTCCCCAGGAATATTCTTAACAACTTCCCAAAGTTCGACGCTGATATGATAAGTGGTGTGGTAATGCATAAAAGACACACAGACACACACACACACACACACACAGACATACATTGCTTTATATATATATAGGTATTTAAGGACTAAAATAGTTAAATAAAGAAACTCAATGATTTATTCTGATTTTAAAATGCTTTTTAATTTCAACTAATTAATTTTAGTTTGACCTAGATTGTAGATATATAAATAACTGCATTCGACAGCTGATCTTTAGATTCTAGATCTAGAGAAATGTATTGTATACTTAAATGAAAAGGACTGTTGAAAATTGATATAAGTGTTGGAACGTAATAAAATAGCAAACCGACGTATCGTTAAAGCGATAGCCGACATTAACTTAGCTATATAATGCGTTATACTTTTGAAATAGATCCAAAATTTTGTATGGAAGCCGCCATTATTGTTGTAAAAAGTAAATAAATCATGTGACTTCACCATTCACTATAAGTAACCTAATTGTTCTGAACTTTTATGTGGTTAATATACCAATGAATAAATCAATATATTAATTAACGTCTTTACATTAATTTGTGATTAACAGTCTGTTTAAAAAAAAGAAAATTGTCCTCTACTTAAATACTATTGCACTGCTCTACACATAGTGCAGATTCTCTCCTTTAACCAAACGGATAAACAAAAAAACTAAACAAAAAATTCAAACATGTAAAAAACTTAAGTTTTTTGTAGTATATAGATATATTTTCAGATGCCATTAATTATATTTTCAGGTTAAGGCATCTGAAATATTTAATGACGAGACCAGGGCACATCCTTAACATGTGCAAGCACCTTAGTGTGTTTGTTTTTCTACTGGCAAGCATCACGAATGTGTATTGTGGAGACGTACTGCAAACTACACATCAAGACAACAGCACACTTCAACACCAATCAAAACGAAACGTTGGCACAACAAAGGTCAATATTTAAAATTAATTTAATTTTTAAAAAGTACTTTTTTTATTATGACCATGTCTACATAAGCTGCTAATAATTACAATTGAAATATATACTGAATTTATTTTCATCAAAGACTACTGATATCTCTTAACCAGACAGCTTATGTAATGAGCAAGAGGTTTAGGAATATGTGGCTGGTTTTATATTAGTTACTAATTTACTTTTTACATTGGGAAAAATGCCACAGCATTAAAAAAGATAAATGTAAGAGAGTAATGACGCATCTATGACTACATGTGACAAAATGTTTGCGTTCGATATTTCTTCTTTGAAAATTATAAACACGTTTGAATGTTTAATAGTCATGAGGATATTACGACATAACCATGCCCCTCTGTTACATATTTTCAATACTCTTCTGACATGAACTTTATTAATTGAAGATGAAATAATTATACATAATACTTAACGTCTAATTTCAATTATATTTTTTTCTGAACACCTGAAAATGTAAATGTGTAATTAAATGGTAATTATATGTTCTTTAGAGAGATGAAAATATGAAAAAAAGTAAAAAAAAATGAAAAATCGAAAAAAAAATCTTCAGTGGGTTGGCTGAAATAAATTTTTGATAAAAGAAGAATATTATTCTAAATCTTCTAAAGCAGCCTGGATGATACAAATAAATCAATCATTCCTCCATTTTAAAACAGCTATATTCCTAACAGTCATCCTACTTTTCATCAGTGGCGGAACTAGAAAAAATGGGCCACCCCGCAAAAATTCCCCTCCCATATATATATATATATATATATATATATATATATATATATATATATATATATATATATATATATATATAATACGAAGATAGGATACTCATTTCTGGCCTCACTACAACATGTCATGTGTGTGAGTGCATTGGTCTGTTTTGAAAATCTGTTTTATTTTATGTTTGACTTTCTACTTCTAATATTTAAGTTGGTCAAAAGTATATCAATCATGAAGCTTTGTATAAGTAATGGTGTCTCGTGTTATGTTTATTTTTACGTTTTTTTTGTATTTATATTATTAATTTTAACTACATTTCATTTTTGTACTATTCCATTCTTTAGAAGTTATTTTAATGAAAATAATAATTAAGATAAGTAATTGCTGTTTAATTTGATTAGTACAAATCTATTAAAAGGAGCTACTGAGCAGTCCTATTTGACTATTTAAAAAGGTAAATAATTTATGGAAGTGGTTTGAACTTTTGCCTATCTTTCACACTACATCTCATGTTTGTTATTTACAAAACCACTATCAATTTGCCAGTGGCGAAACTAATACATATATATATATATATATATATATATATATATATATATATATATATATATATATATATATATATATATATATATATATATATATATATATATATATAAACACGCTATTAATCGTGTATATTTTAGACGTTTGCCTTGTTTTCTAGAACAGTGGTTATTAAAGTAAACAATGTCGGCACTTTATTTCTTGGATCTTAGTTGTTGTGGCGCTAGTTTGTCCACACTATCACCGATACAAGCCAGCTTACTTGTTGGAGCGTTAGTTTGTCAACACTACCACCGAGACGAGCCGGCTTAGTTGTTGAGACGCTATATATTTGCTTATTGTAAGGCTAAGAGCGGGAGGGGAGGTCTGAGAAAGAAACTTAAAAAGGACAACAAAGCGCCGATTTATTTTTATCCATCTGTACCGAATGTGTGATGGTCTCAAAAAGGCGTCCTAATTTCTAGCGGTCTCTCGCGCAATGGACGTTTTTTCAAAAACATTTTTTGCGGACAACAGCGTGTTTAATTGTAGGAAAAAGAATATGCAAGAAGCGTGGGATGGTGTCAATAGAATAAAAATAATCAAATCGCAGCTATAGTATTATTTTTTCAAAACAACCATCAGGTCAAAAAATTGATTATGGGCGGCTGTGGGCCCCCTAAACGTCGTGCCCCCACAACCCCCCCCCCCCCCGCATTGCGGGGTCTGGTGGCACTGTAGTTCCGCCCCTGTTTTTCATACGTTTATGTATTAAAACATTACAAAACCAGCAAATAATAAAAAATTATTTATAGTTTTGTATAGTTTCAAACACATGTTTATAATGTGTATGTATAATATATATATATATATATATATATATATATATATATATATATATATATATATATATATAGCAAAGTAGTCGGGTCCCGATCGAGCACTTCCCCGCGCTTCAAATTAAGCAAGCTCTTGAATTAGGGCAATAGAACACGTGGGCCGGTGGTGGTCTGCCGCAAAGTCCACGCTGAGATGTCAAAACTGACCACGACTGCCCGGCACCTTTTATGAGCTTTATATCGCAAAATACTTTAGCTGAACGACCCCCCCCCCCCCTCGATATTTTGTGAGGTCGTAGATAAATCACTAAGGGTGTCAGAGACAACTCGCGATATCCTGGAAAAATCTGCAAAGTGGTAAAAAATAACCGGTCGTTTTTGCCTATATAATCTTTGTAACATTTGGGGAAAACAGAGGGTAATTTTAACACAGAATTTAGGGCACTTTACGTTTGTACATCTGTCTAATGTTTTGCACGCATCTGTGTAAATTGCAAGGCCGTATGGGAAAACCGACGGCAAGACTTAAAGCCATAGACTAGGACTAAAAATTAACCGCGAGTGAAATTTCCCCTATATGAGTTGTATATTTTTAAAAATGCCGAACGATCTCCTTAATATTTTGTGACTGACCCTAGAGGGTAACAAAAACCTTATTCACATCGGAAATATCCCTTAGGGCCGTTAGATTTATCCAGATACCGTATTGTTTTTATATAAACAAGTGTGTGTACAAATGGAAACAAAGACTAAGTCATTTTGTCTATGTACAACGAAGGTAAATTTTTTAAAGAAATACATTTTGAATTATTTTAAAACTATTTTCATAAAAAAAAATATAACAAAGTATAGCATTTGTATAAATAAGAATTTCACATTTCATACCTAAATTAATACACCCCGATCAGCAGTATAACATACCAGGTAGAAACATAGAAAACCACGCGCACTTAATCAGAGACATCATACATTTTAGCACGCAGAAAGACATACAACTAGCAATTCTTAGAATCGACCAACAGAAAGCTTTCGATAGAGTAGATCATACATGGTTAATGAAAACAATAGATGCTTACGAACTAGGAACTATTTTAAAACATGAATAAAAATAATATACAACAATGCACACATTGTAACTAGGCGTAACTGACAACTATTTAATCTGTGTACAAGTATAAATAAATGACACAAGGTCAAACCAAAATATAATTCAAACTAAGAGCAATAGTAAAACAAAAATTCAACTTACAGATATCTCAAAGTTACTTAAATAAATCTAACAACTAGATGACAATCTATCACCGATGTGACATTGGTGAAATAATACACCTAGGAAAAATATCAGAAACACTGAAATGGCCACAAAACACCTTATAATAAGGAAATAAAATATGCCGCCACAAACTAAACAACTCAAAATGGCGACACACCGGGAACTAGGGTCACAAGCTGCCAGGAGACTTGCCGTGCACGGGTTTATATGCAAGATGAAAACCAAGGGAGGTTAATTTATTGTCGTAAGACCATTGGTCGAGGATTTGCTAAGGATCTTCAATGTCGTAAGACCATTGATCGAGGATCTGCTAAGGATCGGAACAACCAATTAAAATCCAATCACATGACGTGACGGAGTTCAGGTGACCGAGGAGTTCAGGTGACCGTACAACTCTCTCAAGGTTGATAACATATCTTAAGAAACTAAATTATATAAAGAAAGAAAATACCTAAGTAGGTCACACATGTATTAATAAACAACAGTGTTACAAGCGCATTTCACATACAGAAATCACTTAGACAAGGTTTCCTTTATCTCCATTAGCCTAGAACCCTTACTAGATAACATTAGACATGACAACTCGATTAAAGGACTGTACATTCCATACACCGTAGGCAAGAAAATTCTTGCATATGCAGACGACAATACTTTCTTAGTACAAACAGAAAAAGCTATACAGACTGTAATAGAACAAATTCAACAACTTTGGGAAAGGAAGCTGGTGGAAAAATAAACGCAGAAAAATCAAAAGTAATGGGTATAGGTAAATAGAAATGTAAAGATAATTATAACATAGACATCACAATAACAGACTTTATGGAATAGCTTATACCAGGAATCCTACAAAAGACGACAAAGAAACTTGGGCCACACTGAATAATAAAATAAATCAAAATCTGGAAAAATACCAATACTGCAATGCAACCATCTTTGCCAGAGCAGCATTAGTAAACAGAAATATCATTCCAAAATAACTTTCGTAGCGACGAACTCTACAATACCCAACTCGTTTATTAAACAAACAAACTAGCACATTAAAGAGTCCATTTTCAAAAACACGATTAGAAACATTAGCCACAAAACCTTAAACCAAAACAAATTAAATGGAGTTATAGGGCTACATCACATTCAAACTAAAATAAACACCTTCAGAATAAAACGATACATTACCATCCATTAGCACAAAATTTCATAAGGTTAAAGATGAGGAGCATTCTATAGACAGCTTTTGTAAAAAAACGATAGCAACATTCCAAAGAAACAAAAGCATTATTAATACAAAAAAATATATACGACACCTTAATCAAACAACAAGCGACATCCTTATACACCAGATTTAGTTGGGCCAGGGAACACAATATAATAGACATTTAGAAAACCTACATAATAAACGCATTACACCAGAAGAAAGGGAAGTAGCATACAGACTGATTTTTAACACAACACCAGTTTCACGAAATAAAAAGTCAAATCAAAATGTAAAAATAACATGTCAAACGTGTAAACAAAATATACAAGAAACTGAGAAACACAGTTATTGAGATTGTTTATTAATACAGAGAGCAAATCAACCACTTGCGAAAACATTAAACACCACCAATCAAGCAGCCAAAACAAATAAAGCAATCACGCTTTATTTAATCAACACGACTAGACAAAGAACTGAAAACGAAAACAGACTAGTGGCAACTGCTATTTATAGATCGACTGTAAGGTAAAATAGTTTTACATTCAGATTTTATTTTAAAAACTACACCGACATCGAGTTAAATGAAATATTTCAAGCAAAGCTAAGACATAGACTGGAAACTCTCACTTCACATAAAAAAATGAATATAAATAAATAAAGTACCTATTTTAATTAAGACAGTCTCAAGCCAAACATCACTAAATCAGCCATCGAGTAAATTACCGTTAGAACACTCTTATGCTTCTAAGGTTTAAAAGGGCACAATCTGAATGGTAGAAAGAGATACACACCTCACCCCCCCCCCACACACACACTTCCCCCAACCAAACTGGCGGATAAATCAAGGGCAGCGCACCCTCATGACCAGGGGTCAATTTTGTGTCATGGAAAATTTTGGAATGATAGATCAGTATGAGTATTATAGAGACCCTTCTCCCACGGTCATATCTATTTCTGTCCATGGGTGTCTACAATGTGACATTTTTAATTACTTAAGCTTTTTATAATAGAATAGAATCTCGTAGAAAAATGAACGCCAAGTGAACGCCAAACAAAAGGTGCATAATAGTGCGTGATATTATCAGTACTTTATAATTTCACATGCGTTTTTTGAGAAATCGGAAATAGCGTAAATTACTACTTCCGGTCAACGGAAATTACTCGAAATTTGTTAGAAGGCAGAGAATTATATCTTTTACTTATATGTGAATTTTTATTAATCTATCTAAAATAGTACTCAAGTTATAGGCTTTTGATGAATTCAAAGAAGAAAAAGTTCAACTTTCTTTTATCAGAAATCGCTCAAAAGTTGATACGTATCTTACCATTTTGATATAATATTTATATATAAAATTTCATCAACCTAGCCGTAACGGTACTCAAGTTATCTTGTTTACAGACACATACATACAGACACACATATACACACATACACACATACATACAGAGACATACGGACAAGATTGCAAAAATATGTTTTTCCGACTCAGGTAGGTGTAAAGCATCGAGATTCGCAAAAATCTCATTTTTTTGCACGATTACAATACTTTCTCTATACACGAGAAAGTAAAAACAATACTGGGATAAAAACTAAAATAATTAAAACATTTGCTGATGCAACTATTTTACCTGAGATTGCTTATTTGACTGCTGTCGCATGTTCATGTTTCACTGAGCTTCTCGTACAACTTTTGTCCGCTTTACTATTACAGTTTTTATCTTCAGCTTGAGACTACTTATACAGATTTACACCACAAATATTCGTTTTTGAATCCAGCTTTCTTAATAAACACTAGTTTTAATGCCCCAAAATTCCCCAAAATTAAGTGTTTTGAACGGACACAAATTTTGAAAATTCATAAAAAATTAGTTTGAAATATGCATTTAAAATTTTTAGCTGAGTGCCCCAAAATATGAAAGAAGATTATGAATTAATTGTTTATTGGGCTTAAAATGTAATATTTTATGAATGGTGGAAAACCTACGAAGGGGTTAATTTTTCAAGATGGCCGCCGTTGTCACAGTTACCAAGATTTTTTCACCAACATTTTTAGTAGAAATGCATATGCGGATGTATCTTAATAAATCTGTAAAGAAATAAATGTTTTCTAACGAGTATTAAAAAAGTTTTTTTTTACCGGAGCCTTCCCCCTTAAAATAAAATGTTATTTCTATGACATATTTTAAATTTACGTTGATATAAACTTATGATTGAAAGCGGATTGCTCAAACAACAACTACATATTATCTATTATTATACATTTTTCAGATTTTTTTCTGCTTAAAATAAAGTCCACAATTTTTATGCTGTATTATATCTATTAAATCTTAATTAACCTGTAATCATTTAAGTTGGGTATGTTTAGTATTCTGTTTTTGGCGAATTGTTTTATTTCTCTCTGTCTATCTTGGTGATTCAGCTGCTTTCATATATATTATTAATTTTTAAATTTCTAAAGTTTTAAGTACTCCGAACAATATTCACAGTATCCAATGCCTTACACTGGTGAAATTAAGCATCCGTTGTATGATGGCAAAGAAATCATTGTGGAAGGAGTAATCGATAAAAAACCCCAAAGGTTATAAGAACTATTTTTTAAAGAATATTAACTACATATGATCAAAAATATACTTTCTATGAATTAGTTCAACGTGATTTTGATATCTTATTAGTGGCATGTCCAAAAACTTAATATACTCTCTATCTAGTTTTATTGTCGAATTGTGTGAGAAAAGTTCATGCGTCCCAGACATCGAAATGCAGGCCACTTATCGTTTTCACACTCAGAGATTCAACTTGAATAGCAGAAGAAACTTCAAGTGGGGACCAGACAAAGTTACAGACGGTAAACTGTTACAAGAACAACAATCATTTAACATGAGAATTGTAATTTACAGCCAACAAATTAAGGTAAAGCCAATGACATTTTTCAGTATATTAATATTTTAATTTTTTTCTACACCACCCATTATTCTTTTGATGAATGTGGGTTTAAGGGTCATTCATAAATGATGTCCTTCTTATTTGATCTTCCCCCTCTTGTCACTACTGTCACTAACCGTTACAAAATAAATCAAACACCTGGTCTAATAAAACGTCACACCTCCGCCAATATGTATTTGTCTTTTAATCACATGCTGACGTTTTTAAATGTTCATTTTACTAGGTATTTCTCAAAAGCAAAACTTTTGAATTAAATGGGTTGGTAAGGATGACAAAGATAAAGTACATTCGGATTCGTGGAAGCGCTAAAGTACATTGGATTTTGTATTCAGTAGGTCACCCAACTTAATATTTACTTAAGTATTCTTAAAATAGGCATTTGAATATAGGAAATACCAGTCATAAAATATGAATATTATACTTTAAGTCATTTACCGAAGTGACTGAAATAGGTAAGTTCTACATCACCTGCCTCATTATCATCTGAAAGGGCACTTCACTGGTTTTTCATATATATATATATATATATATATATATATATATATATATATATATATATATATATATATATATATATATATATATATATATTTATATATATATATATATATATTCTGGATGTACCGGCCAGAAATTTCACTAAAAATTGAGGTAGAATTTATTTAAGAAACGCCGTGATTTATGTGTTTTAAAGTATCATATATCCGGTTTGGGAAATAATTAAAAGTTAAATTAAAGCCGTTCTTAGTGTACCAAAAATTAGTTAGTTTCATCATAAAAGTGGGGATACAATTTAAACTTAGAAGGCTTATATTTTATAACAGTACTTTGTATATGGATAAGAGTAAGAAAATAGAGTTCATAATTGTTGTGACATTGAAATGATCATGAACATGACAGTTGTAACATATTTAGTAACATATTCATGTGTAATATTATAAAAAAGTTTTAATAATTAAGAACTAAAAATGTTCACTTCTGTTTGTATACCAATCGACTATATATATATATATATATATATATATATATATATATATATATATATATATATATATATATATATATATATATATATATATGTATATATATATATATATATATGTATATATATATACATATATATAAATACATATACATATATATTTATGGAAAGATAGAGACATATATAGAGAGGTATAGATAGATAGTCCTACATAGAGGTATAGAAACATCCATCAACCTTAAATTTCAGATTCATCGGCCAGTAAGTATAAATCTATTTATCTTACTTTATATATACGTATATATATATATAATATATATATATATAGGCCTATGTATATATATATATATATATATATATATATATATATATATATATATATATATATATATATATATATGAATGTATACATATAAAAATATATGAATATATATTCAGAATACTCCTGTGAACTTTCAACACTTGAAAATGTTGCACACAGCATGCTGTAACAGAGAAAAAATTTATATTAATTGCACTAAATTTTAGATATTTTGCAATGTCAACAAAAAAGGCCGCATCAAGAAGGCTTAACAAAATTCTTAAAATTTCCCAAACACACAAGCAAATGTTTGGCAATTTAATTAGAACAGTTGCGCAGGCAGGGGAAAGGTGTTAGGGCAAGTGTCATTCGGGAATTTGTCGTAGATATATATATATATATATATATATATATATATATATATATATATATATATATATATATATATATATATATATATGAAGAAAACAATATAGTAACTTTTAATTTAATAGCCGGAGCGAATCGATTTTAAAGTCAACCCTATTGGAGAAAAGATCGTCTTTAATGGATTCCCAACTGCAAACCAAGGAAAGTAATTGCATTTTGTTCTTCATCATTAGCATTAAAGTGGGTGATGTATTTTTTTATAGTCCAAATTATAAACTACTAGCCGTCCCGGCCAGGCCCTGCTCTGGCTTCTGTGAAAAACCTTTCTGTTAAAGACCATTATCTGTGTGTTTATTAATCATCATAAACCCGGCATTGCCCACCCAAACCACAACCAACCAAAACAACAAAACGCAAACATAACGCTAACACAATTACAAATAAAAACGAAAACAAACCAAATCCAAACGCAAACCCAACCACAAACACAAATACAAACACAAACCCAAAGAAAAAAAACACAAACGAAAACGAAAAAGAAAGAACAAAAACGAACCAAATCAAAACACAACCACTAACGCAAACCCAACCTAAACACAAAGAAAACACTAACGCGAACATAAACGCAAAGTGCTCACAGTCTAGCCCGGGGCAGAATCGCCTGTTTCAGCTTACTAATCGACTATAGTACCCCAACTTATTCATAGTCTTTTGCACTCACTTAAACGAACGTAGGTGCCAAACCAAACCAAATGAACAATTATAATACTCCAAGCTTATTCGTAAAATACCTACAACATTTGCACTTGATCAATCCCCGCTAATTATGTAATTATTTTTTTCCCAACACCAAAACAAAGTAATAAAAAGTAAATTCTTTTCCACTAAGGCAATGTTTTATAAAGGGAAGTAATTGTGTTTTCCTAATTTATCAAAGGGAAGTAAGTGCTAAAGGACTAAATATAAATAATTTTCAGAAATAATTAGAATTTTGGTTATTTTTTAAAACTTGTGTTTAATGAACATGCCGACAATTATTACTATCAGTTTGAAAAATGAAAATTGTTTCCCAACACTTTCAATAGTAATGTTTTAACTCATAAATTTAGACTATGAGCACGGTAATAGTCTAACACTTAAATCCATAGAAGTATGTCAACGACAAACAAACAAACTTATTTTTACATACAGAATTGAGCTTTATATATTAGATTGTAAGGACCATTAGCAGATTATATAACACCATAGTGTATGGTGGTTATTTATTATTTAGTGATACTGCAACATAACTAATATATATCTATATCTATATATATATATATATATATATATATATATATATATATATCTATATGTATATCTATATCTATATCTATATCTATATATATATATATATATATATATATATATATATATATATATATATATATATATATA
Source organism: Physella acuta (assembly GCF_028476545.2). Classification (NCBI taxonomy): domain Eukaryota; kingdom Metazoa; phylum Mollusca; class Gastropoda; family Physidae; genus Physella; species Physella acuta. The sequence continues at coordinate 83,860 of NW_026733423.1, forward strand.
TATATATATATATATATATATATATATATATATATATATATATACTAGGCATACTGACTAGCTTCGCTTAGGTTTTCAAAAACATTTGATAATTTGAATACTAATTATTTGGTGATGGATGAGGTTTGGGGTGCTTAAATTTAAACAGTAATCCTAATTTTAGAGAAGATGTTGTATGTTGTTTAACATCCGCTTCCAGAGAAAATAATTGAAAGTACGCAAGTTATAACTAAAATGGAATTAGAAATACAGAGGTTCCATGAACAGTATATCTCATAATTTATATTACAGTGACGTTTAAAATTAATTTTTTATTTAATTATGATACGTAGCTTAATAAACAACTTAATTTTTTACTAAAACAAATGCTATACTTTGTCGTTTTCTGTTTCTGTTTAAAATAGTATACAATTATTTGAAAAATAATTATTTTAAAAGGTTACCTCCCTTGAAAATTGACCAAATGACGTATGTCTTTGTTTCCTTTTTTTTAAACAAACAGTTACTATGCTTATATCAGAAAATATGATATATTAACATATTTAACGACTACAGTGGCTTTTTCCGACGGGAATAACGTTTTTAGTTACCCTCCAGAGTCGGTCTACGACCTCAAACAATATTAAGGGGATCGTTCGTCAATTTATTTATATATATCTCATATAAGGAGAATTTCACTCGCGGTCATCTTTTAGCCCTGGTCGAGGGCTTTGAGTCTGACCAATAGTTTTTCCATGCGGCCTAGTCATCTATAGAAGTATATGCAAAACATTGTGTTGAAAATTCCCTGTTTTCCCCATAAAATACAAAGATTATATAGGGAAATACGACTGGTCAGTTTTGACCCATTTAACGAATTTTCCCGGACATGACGAGTTTTTTGTGACACCCCAAGGCGTTCTCCTACCACCTCACAAAAATTCAAGGGGGGTCGTCGGAGCTATTTTTTTTTTCGTAATATAGCTCATATTAAGAGAATTTCAATCGCGGTCACTTTTTAGCCCTCGTCGAGGGCATTGAGTGAAACCGACAGTTTTCCCTAAAGTTCAAGCCATTTACCTAACAGCATGCAAAACATTAGCCAGATGTAAAGAAGGTAAGTGCCCTAAATTCCGTTTTTAAAATCACCCTCTGTTTTTCCCATAAAATACAACGATTATATAGGGAAATACGACTGGTCAGTTTTGACCCATTTAACGAATTTTCCCGGACATGGCGAGTTTTTAGTGACACCCCAAGGCGTTCTCCTACCACCTCACAAAATTTCAAGGGGGGTCGTATGAAGGAAATTTTTTTTCGTAATAGATCTCATATTAAGAGAATTTCACTCGCGGTCATTTTGTAGCCCTCGTCGAGGGCATTAAGTGAAACCGACAGTATTTCCTAAAGGTCAAGCCATTTACCTAACAGCATGCAAAAAATTAGCCAGATGTAAAGAAGGTAAGTGCCCTAAATTCCGTTTTGAAATCACCCTCTGTTTTTCCCATAAAATACAACGATTATATAGGGAAATACGACTGGTCAGTTTTGACCGATTTAACGAATTTTCCCGGACATGGCGAGTTTGTTGTGACACCCCAAGGCGTTCTCCTACCACCTCACAAAATTTCAAGGGGGGTCGTCGGAGGAATTTTTTTTTAGTAATAGACCTCATATAAAGAGAATTTTCCACTCGTGGTCACGTTAAGCCCTCGTCGAGATCTTCGAGTGAAACCGACAGTTTTCCCTAAAGTTCAAGCCATTTACCTAACAGCATGCAGAAAATTAGCCAGATGTAAAGAAGGTAAGTGCCCTAAAATCCGTTTTGAAATCACCCTCTGTTTTTTCCCATAAAATACAACGATTATATAGGGAAATACGACTGTTCAGTTTTGACCCATTTAACGAATTTTCCCGGACATGGCGAGTTTTATGTGACACCCTAAGGCGTTCTCCTACCACCTCTCAAAATTTCAAGGGGGGTCGTCTGAGGAATTTTTTTTTCGTAATAACGCTAACCGACAGTTTTCCCTAAAGGTCAAGCCATTTACCTAACAGCATGCAAAAAATTAGCCAGATGTAAAGAAGGTAAGTGCCCTAAAATCCGTTTTGAAATCACCCTCTGTTTTTTCCCATAAAATACAACGATTATATAGGGAAATACGACTTTTCAGTTTTGACCCATTTAACGAATTTTCCCTGACATGGCGAGTTTTATGTGACTCCGCAAGGCGTTCTCCTACCACCTCACAAAATTTTAAGTGGGGTCGTCAGAGGAAATTTCTTTACGTAATAGAGCTCATATTAAGAGAATTTCATTCGCGGTCACTTTTTAGCCCTCGTCGAGGGCATTGAGTGAAACCGACAGTTTTCCCTAAAGTTCAAGCCATTTACCTAACAGCATGCAAAACATTAGCCAGATGTAAAGAAGGTAAGTGCCCTAAAATCCGTTTTGAAATCACCCTCTGTTTTTCCCATAAAATACAAAGATTATATAGGGAAATACGACTGGTCAGCTTTGACCCATTTAATGAATTTTCCGGGACATGGCGAGTTTTTTGTGACACCCCAAGGCGTTCTCCTACCACCTCACAAATTTTCAAGGAGGGTCGTCTGAGGAAATTTTTTTCGTAATAAAGCTCATATAAAGAGAATTTCACTCGCAGTGACTTTTTAGCCCTCGTCGAGGGCTTTGAGTAAAACCGACAGATTTCCCTAAAGGTCAAGCCATTTACCTAACAGCATGCAAAAAATTAGCCAGATGTAAAGAAGGTAAGTGCCCTAAAATCCGTTTTGAAATCACCCTCTGTTTTTCCCATAAAATACAAAGATTATATAGGGAAATACGACTGGTCAGTTTTGACCCATTTAACGAATTTTCCCGGACATGGCGAGTTTTATGTGACACCACAAGGCGTTCTCCTACCACCTCACAAAATTTCAAGAGGGGTCGACGGAGGAATTTTTTTTTTAGTAAAAGACCTCATATAAAGAGAAATTCACTCGCGGTCACGTTTTAGCCCTCGTCGAGGGCTTCGAGTGAAACCGACAGATTTCCCTAAAGGTCAAGCCATTTACCTAACAGCATGCAAAACATTAGCCAGATGTAAAGAAGGTAAGTGCCCTAAAATCCATTTTGAAATCACCCTCTGTTTTTTCCAAAAAATACAAAGATTATATAGGGAAATACGACTGGTCAGTTTTGACCCATTTAACGAATTTTCCCGGACATGGCGAGTTTTATGTGACACCACAAGGCGTTCTCCTACCACCTCACAAAATTTCAAGAGGGGTCGACGGAGGAATTTTTTTTTAGTAAAAGACCTCATATAAAGAGAAATTCACTCGCGGTCACGTTTTAGCCCTCGTCGAGGGCTTCGAGTGAAACCGACAGATTTCCCTAAAGGTCAAGCCATTTACCTAACAGCATGCAAAACATTAGCCAGATGTAAAGAAGGTAAGTGCCCTAAAATCCGTTTTGAAATCACCCTCTGTTTTTTCCCATAAAATACAACGATTATATAGGGAAATACGACTTTTCAGTTTTGACCCATTTAACGAATTTTCCCTGACATGGCGAGTTTTATGTGACTCCGCAAGGCGTTCTCCTACCACCTCACAAAATTTTAAGTGGGGTCGTCAGAGGAAATTTCTTTACGTAATAGAGCTCATATTAAGAGAATTTCATTCGCGGTCACTTTTTAGCCCTCGTCGAGGGCATTGAGTGAAACCGACAGTTTTCCCTAAAGTTCAAGCCATTTACCTAACAGCATGCAAAACATTAGCCAGATGTAAAGAAGGTAAGTGCCCTAAAATCCGTTTTGAAATCACCCTCTGTTTTTCCCATAAAATACAAAGATTATATAGGGAAATACGACTGGTCAGCTTTGACCCATTTAATGAATTTTCCGGGACATGGCGAGTTTTTTGTGACACCCCAAGGCGTTCTCCTACCACCTCACAAATTTTCAAGGAGGGTCGTCTGAGGAAATTTTTTTCGTAATAAAGCTCATATAAAGAGAATTTCACTCGCAGTGACTTTTTAGCCCTCGTCGAGGGCTTTGAGTAAAACCGACAGATTTCCCTAAAGGTCAAGCCATTTACCTAACAGCATGCAAAAAATTAGCCAGATGTAAAGAAGGTAAGTGCCCTAAAATCCGTTTTGAAATCACCCTCTGTTTTTCCCATAAAATACAAAGATTATATAGGGAAATACGACTGGTCAGTTTTGACCCATTTAACGAATTTTCCCGGACATGGCGAGTTTTATGTGACACCACAAGGCGTTCTCCTACCACCTCACAAAATTTCAAGAGGGGTCGACGGAGGGAATTTTTTTTTTAGTAAAAGACCTCATATAAAGAGAAATTCACTCGCGGTCACGTTTTAGCCCTCGTCGAGGGCTTCGAGTGAAACCGACAGATTTCCCTAAAGGTCAAGCCATTTACCTAACAGCATGCAAAACATTAGCCAGATGTAAAGAAGGTAAGTGCCCTAAAATCCATTTTGAAATCACCCTCTGTTTTTTCCAAAAATACAAAGATTATATAGGGAAATACGACTGGTCAGTTTTGACCCATTTAACGAATTTTCCCGGACATGGCGAGTTTTATGTGACACCACAAGGCGTTCTCCTACCACCTCACAAAATTTCAAGGGGGGTCGTCGGAGGAATTTTTTTTTAGTAAAAGACCTCATATAAAGAGAAATTCACTCGCGGTCACTTTTTAGCCCTCGTCGAGGGCTTCGAGTGAAACCGACAGTTTTCCCTGAAGGTCAAGCCATTTACCTAACAGCATGCAAAAAAAATTTAGCCAGATGTAAAGAAGGTAAGTGCCCTAAAATCCGTTTGAAATCACCCTCTGTTTTTTCCCATAAAATACAACGATTATATAGGGAAATACGACTGGTCAGTTTTGACCCATTTAACGAATTTTCCCTGACATGGCGAGTTTTTTATGACACCCCAAGACGTTCTCCTACCACCTCACAAAATTTCAAGGGGGGTCGTCTGAGGAAATTTTTTTTCGTAATAGAGCTCAAAGAAAGAGAATTTCATTCGCGGTCACTTTTTTAGCCATCGTCGAGGGCATTGAGTGAAACCGACAGTTTTCCCTGAAGGTCAAGCCATTTACCTAACAGCATGCAAAATATTAGCCAGATATAAAGAAGGTAAGTGCCCTAAAAATCCGTTTTGAAATCACCTCTGTTTTTCCCAAAAAATACAAAGATTATAGAGGGAAATACGACTGGTCAGTTTTTGACCCATTTAAACGAATTTTCCCGGACATGGCGAGTTTTATGTGACACCCCAAGGCGTTCTCCTACCACCACAAAAAATTTCAAGGGGGGTCGTCTGAGGAAATTTTTTTTCGTAATGAAGCTCAAAGAAAAAGAATTTCACTCGCAGTCACTTTTTAGCCCTCGTCGAGGGCTTCGAGTGAAACCGACAGTTTTCCCTAAAGGTCAAGCCATTTACCTAACAGCATGCAAAACATTAGCCAGATGTAAAGAAGGTAAGTGCCCTAAAATCCGTTTTGAAATCACCTCTGTTTTTCCCAAAAAATACAATGATTATATAGGGAAATACGACTGGTCAGTTTTGACCCATTTAAACGAATTTTCCCGGACATGGCGAGTTTTATGTGACACCCCAAGGCGTTCTCCTACCACCTCACAAAATTTCAAGGGGGTTCGTCTGAGGAAAAATTTACATATACATATACATATACATATACAGATATACATATACATATACATATACTTATACATATACATATACATATACATATACATATACAGATACATATACATATACATATACATATACATATACATATAAATATACATATACATATACATATACATAGTACATATACATATACATATACATAACATATACATATACATATACATATACATATACATATACATATACATATACATATACATATCATATACATATACATATTCATATACAATACATAGACATATAACATATACATATACATATACATATACATATACATATACATATATACTATACATATTACATATTACATATACATATACATATACATATACATATTAACATATACATATACATATACAGATACATATACATATACATTATACATATACATATACATATACATATGACATATACATATACATATACATATTCATATACATATACATATACATATACATATACATATACATATACATATACATATACATATACATATACATATACATATACATATACATATACATATACATATACATATACATATACATATACATATACATATACATATACATATACATATACATATACATATACATATACATATACATATACATATACATAACATATACATATACATATACATATACATATACATATACATATACATATACATATACATATACATATACATATACATATACATATACATATACATATACATATACATATACATATAACATATACATATACATATACATATACATATACATATACATATACATATACATATACATATACATATACATATACATATACATATTTACATATACATATACATATACATATACATATACATATACATATACATATACATATACATATACATATACATATACATATACATATACATATACATATACATATACATATACATATACATATACATATACATATACATATACATATACATATACATATACATATACATATACATATACATATACATATACATATACATATACATATACATATACATATACATATACATATACATATACATATACATATACATATACATATACATATACATATACATATACATATACATATACATATATAC